>NC_089745.1:7910917-7925917 GCF_040412425.1 Macrobrachium rosenbergii | reverse complement strand
AAGGAAAATTTCATTAAATGAAGAAGTGGAAAATAACGTGAGAGAAAGAGAGAGAGAGAAGAGAGAAAGGAAGGAGAGAGAGAGAGAGAGAGAGAGAGAGAAGGAAAATTTCATCAAATGAAGAAGTGGAAAATAACGTGGGAGAGAAAAAGAGAAAGGAGGAGGGAAAGAAGAAGAGAGAGAGAGAGATACATTCTGGGTCAGGCTATATCCTTGGGGGATAGAGTGACCGGTGGGGAGGGGGGATGGATTTGGAGAAGGATAAGAGGAAAGAAAAAAAGAGAGGAAAAAAGGACAGGAAGTATTAGTGTTGGCTTTCCTGAAATAGGTGAAGGTTACAAATAACGATCAAGTTTTGATTCCTGGTCTTGTTCGTGTTTGGAATTTACACCAGTTTTAGTCTTCTGTAAAAGAAAACTATTGTGCCGGCTTTGTCTGTGCGTCCGCACTTTATTCTGTCAGCACTTTTTCTGTCCGCCCTCAGAGCTTTAAAACTACTGAGGTTAGAGGGCTGCAAGTTGGTATGTTGATCATCCACCCTCAAATCATGAAGCATACCAAATTGCAGCCCTCGAGCCTCAGTAGTTTTTATTTTTTTTTTACGTTTAAGTTAGCCATGATCGTGCTTCTGGCAACGCTATAGGACAGGCCACCACCGGGCAGTGGCCGAAAGCTTCATGGGCCGCGGCTCATTCAGCATTATACGCTGTACAGAAAACTCAATTGTTTTTTGTTGTGTTTGATGAAATTGGTTTCTAACTTAATGCTTCTAAAGACATTTTTTTTTAATAGGATAATTCAAGCATTGAATTAGACACCTGGTTTTAATCGACTATTGTTAGTCACAGCAGGGTGATGGAGAGAGAGAGAGAGAGAGAGAGAGAGAGAGAAATAAAAAAAAAGGCCAAACATGATTATTCATTACAAAATAAAGCTTCGAGGGGCATTACATTATAATTTTTTTAATCTTAATCAATACAAGAATGTCGGACCAGTTAAAAAAAATGAGATAAACCAACATAATAATGAAGTTACCATCAAAGGAATCTGCTGAATTATTTATAGGTTTCACCGTAGACTTACATCGCCAACCCAATCCCTGACGGTGATTTGAATAGAATCCTACGTAGAATTATTTATATTTGCATTTTATCTCCTTGTCGGTGCTTAATGACTTCATCTAACTGCCAGGGCAGCAGGCTTATGTGACAGTCTCTCTCTCTCTCTCTCTCTCTCTCTCTCTCTCTCTCTCTCTCTCTCTCTCTCTCTCTCTCTCTCTTAATGACCCTCGCCAGCAATTTAACGTTTCATTTATGGAGCGTCCCTCTAAATCCTCGCTTATCTCCGCATTGACGTGTTTATGAATTTACGGGCACAAGAATGCTTGGCTCTTATCTCTCTCTCTCTCTCTCTCTCTCTCTTTTTCTGTGACACACATACACACACCTATCAAGTAAGTTTGTAGGTTTATATATATATATATATATATATATATGTGTGTGTGTGTGTGTGTGTGTGTTGTTGTGTGTGGAGAAGGGTCCACAGTAATATACATGATTAACAAAACGAAATATTTTTAATATTTTTGTAAAAATGTATATCACTGTGGATCCTCTTATACATAACTTGAAGCACGATACCGTGTTTACATATATATATATATATATATATATATATATATATATATATATATATATATATATATATATATATATATATTTATTGAGTGTGTGAAAGGTGAGCAACCGAGAAAAGAAATAGGAGAGTTACGGGACCACAACTTATGAAGTCAGATAAGTTTAGTTTGTAACCAGGGTATAGTACAGCAATTACGTCGGAAGTTTTTTTTTTTTTTTTTTTTTCCACGGCGCCCAACTTTTCTTTCAATCTCTGAAGGCGACCTGAAAGAGAGAGACGTTCGTGGGCTGAATTCCATTTTGTCTTAGGAGGACCTAGAATTGGGTGGATGTCTAAGGCCGGTTGGTCAGACTCCTGTTTTGGGGAAAAGAATCGTCAGGATGAAAAAGGAAGGATTTCCCGTAGGATATTCTTTGTGAAAGGTCGTATGTCTTTTGCTTGTTTGGGTGCCGTATGGAATTTGAAAGACTCTCTCTCTCTCTCTCTCTCTCTCTCTCTCTCTCTCTCTCTCTCTCTCTCTCTCTCTCTCTCTCTCTCTCTCTCTCTCTCTCTCGTCTGTTGCTTTGATAATGGATACCCTGAATTATTTGTTAAATAACTACGGTAGTAAATGAATTTTCGGTGACTTTGATCACTTTAATGAATATCATCACAGCTGAAAATTTTAATGAACGAGTTACGAGATTTTGTTTCAGTCGATGACAGGGAATTTCAGTTTTACATAAATTTTCTGTACATTTTGCTACGTGAGCCTTTGAAGTGAAATCTCTAGGTTGGCGTCAATCTGGAGTGTTTTCGCTGATGACTGTTGTTACTCGAATTGAAGTAAAGATCTTACATGGTTTCAAGCAGGAATGAAGAAAGGTCGATTTCTTTGTAAGCCAGGAAAGGTCTTTACGTCGAAGCAAATCAAGGAAGGGTTTGCCTTTAAACAAGAAAGGAATGTATTGTACTTCGAATTAGTGAGTTCTAAAATCTTGCTAAAAAATTAATGGCGGATATGGAGCGTTTTAGGAAGTGTAGTGTCCTAATTAATTGAAAGAATTTTATAGGTTGCGGACATCCTAAATTCTAGATACCTTTTGGAGCGGACAATCAGAATGCGTTTTGAAACCCCAGATAATTGGCATGTTTCGAAATCTTATAACTCAGGCAGTAAAAGAAAATATGAATAATTTTTAGATTTCAATAACTAAAATGAATTTGGGAATCCAAAAACTGAAATGGATTTTTCACGCCAGTGGATCTAATGACGTTTCCCATAACATTATTTTGGAATCCAGGACAGAAATCCATTCAGAAGAAATTAAACCAAACTTTATTCGTAAAACCAAGAACAAAAAGACATTTTGAAAAAGGAACAACCGGGATGCTTTTAAAACCCCTAAACCATAGAGGTGGGCCACACATGCCTAAAAAAAAAAAAAAAAAGAGTCGGTGCTTATGACGACAGTTTTCCGCGTATTTTTGTGCGTGGTAAAAATGAAAATACTAAAGAAATTAACAAATATAAAATACTAAAAAAAAAAAATTGAATAAATATTAGATGTAATAACACTTTTATCTCAAACTCATTATCATTACTGTGTTCGTTGCAACGAGAGCTCTTCTCTCTCTCTCTTTTGATGCAATGCCAGCGGCAGCCATTTTGTGTGCGTGCATGAATTCACGTCGCATATCAACTAATTTATTCATTTTATCTTAATTCCGTTCGTTTAAAGTAAATGAGCTGCTGATGCTCCGATAAAATTGGAAAGAGCTCTTTTTGTTTCATTTCAATTTTACTTTTATTTCTTTTTCGTCCGGCCATGCACCAATTCCCTGATAGCCAAGCGATGCATGGCATCATGGCAACCTCCATCCCCCTCCCCTTCCCCTTCCCCTACCAGCCAGAAAGCGGATGGGAGACTTTGGGGGGAGGGGGAGGTAGTGGAGTGGTTATTCACTGTAAGCAAATGCAACCCTGCTTTTCATGTTCTGATTATTTTAATGCATAATCGCCACTCTGCTTTCGATAGTGCTTTGGGGTATTTTTTTTTTTCTTTTTTTCGTGCGACTCGTCCGCAAATGACGATAATTCGCGATGCAATTCTATGTTAGAATTTTACTGATAATTTTATGCGCTTTTGTTTGCGTGTGCAGGCTGTTTATGCGATAATGCATATCCCCTGCTGGATCATATGCATGTTAATGCTTGTTATTATACTTGTGATACATATGATTTCATGTAATTGCATTGTTTATAACCGGGACCTAGTGTCGTATACACGTATCATATCTGTACTATATTCCTCTTGATCTTTGTGCTTGAAGAATATTCTTGTGTGCGTTGGGTTATATGTATGTGAATTATACGCTGCGTTGTCCTTTTTCCCCACTCAGTACACCATCTTCCAATAAAATGAAAACAAAGAATTGCCTCACGGCTTGAGTCTTGCATTCCTTCACACTGAAGATCCATTAGCAACAGGTCGTCCCACTTTGTCGTCTGTTTTAATCTCCAAATAAAAATTCTACACTTTCTCTTGAAAACTGCTGTGATTCTTACATTCACCCTTAACACATTTACTCTCAAACAAACGAGCAAGAATCCCTTTCACCAAATTACTTTGGAACCTTTCCCTCACCTAGATACACCTCACACACCCTGGTCAACTACTCAGTTATATTTTCTATTACTACATCACTCGAAAGTCTCTTAAAAAAAAAAAAACATCAACTGGCTTTGTACCTTCCTATCTCTATAACCTCCTTAATTGCCTCCCTTCCGTCCTCTTCCTGGTAACCCGGACTCTTGTACATTTCTATATTCCATTTTCTTCCGTCTCAATTGACAACATCTTCAAAAATCCCTCCATCGACACAGGACTTCTTTCTTCAGACATAATCTGTTCATTTGTGTATTTTTTGTATGGAAGATCCTCTGAACTGATTTCTTTCAAGCTTCTTTTCTTTCATTTACATCCCTAAAAGAATAATTTTTTTTCCACTAAACCACTTGGTCAGGTTAAACCCTGTAATTTCATTATTTTTTTTTCCACGCTTTCTTTTTGGAATACAGTATCCATTCCCCTTAAATACCTGTGCTTGATCCTTTTCTTCCGTCATGCAACTGCATTTCAAACAATCTATTTCCTTCACTGAATGTTTCATTTCTTCATGGGACCACTTATACTGCCTTTATCCTCTCTTCCTGCAAAAGCTATACCTGCTGACTCAGTGAGCCTATCCATGAATTTTGTACATTCGATTTCAGTGTCTTTATCTCTGTCCCATTTTACATCCTTGGTTCCATCAAAAAGATTACTTCCCTGCCTCTTATGAAACTTACCTGTCGCAGTTATATTTATAATAATAACAGTTGAAAAATTTCCTATGCGTTTAAATTTTGTCTCGATTTTGCATTAATCAGATAATGATCAGATATAACTGCAGCCACTCACTCTCACTGCTTTATCGGTCAACTTATTTTTCCATTACTCTGTGCTATCACAACTAAACTCCTTTGTGTACAATATTGCTTATTCCAGTTATAGTATGTATATATATATACATATATATATATATATATATATATATTATATATATATATATATATATTCGTATATATATTAGAATTTATTTATAGCACATATATATATAGTATGGTAATATATATATATATTATATATATATACATACATACATATACATACATACACAATATTGCCATTGCCATGCCATTGGTACATATGTTATTGCATACACATGGCATGCTTCAAAAGGTCACTTGCTGGCCTTGCATGCCCGATAGTGCCAAGAGCGTAGAACCCAATCACTCACCGGTCGATTCCTTAATCTATCTGCATTCCGCGTGATTGAATGACCAATTTATCTTTCAATCCATCAAGCGAGCAATATCAGTAAATCGCCAAATCCCCGAACTAAGTAATCCACTCACTAATCAACGATTTATTTGATTAAAAAGTTATACGATTTATCATGGGTTTAATGGAAATAAACCCCCGCCGCTTAATCGCCTCAATCAAGATTAATATTCGCAGTCGTATTATGAACCCCGTGGGATGAACCCCGTGGGTTAACACAGGACGGTTACGTCATCGCTGGGCTATCACTCATTGACCCCCATCCTCCCTCCCCTCCCCACCCCAACCCTATTTTTACCCCTATTTCATCATTATTAACTTTTTAATTTATTTATTTTTTTTTTAGTTTATATCAGATTAGTAAGCGAACTTGCAGCTGCAGACTGGGACGTCTAGTGCACTGGCCTGTTTTGCGCCAAATTTTGCCTTCTGAATGGTTCCCGTTGGGGTTCTCCCAAATCTGTGCGGAGTTCTTATAATCCTTATTGTTGTTCAGTAATGAGCTTATTAATGTCAAAATGACAGAGATGGTTATTGTGTGTGTGTTTGTGTATATATATATATATATATATATATATACATATATAGCACATATATATATATATATACATATATATATATATATATATATATATATATATATGATAATCTTCAAGAATACACAATTTTTTATAGTTTGTCTATCGATCTGTCCATTGTCTATACACATACACACACATATAGAGTATATATATATATATATATATATATATATATATATATATATATATATATGATATATTACAAATAAATATATATTGTGTATATATATATATATATATATATATATATATATATATATGTTTATTCCAGATCGTATATAGGTATATTTGCTGCAACCCACCACAAAAATAGGAAGATTAACTGACTGCCATGCAGGAAATTTGAAAAAGTGAAGGGCATTATGGAAATCAAATGTAGGGCTGAGCAGTCATCCATATTCATTTTTCATGCCGTTGAAGGATTAACTGTAGAAGGAATCTTTAGATTATGCAGTTTTTAGGTGCCTGCATTCATTAGTGATGATGTACCATCCTTCCTGAAGATTGGGGGGAGGAAGGATTGGGGAAATTTGCGTTCTGGGCAATGCCCAAGTTAGATAACCCCTTTTTTTTTTTTTTTTTTTTTCAAAACATTTTGGACAAAGTTATGTACCTTAGTTTAATCCAGACCACTGAGCTGATTAACAGTTTCTAGGGCTGGCCCGGAGATTAGGACTTATCTTACGTGTATAAGAAACCAACTGGTTACCTCCAGCAACGGACCCACAGCTATTGTGGAATCCGAACCACATTATAGCGAGAAAATGAATTTCTATCACCAGAAATAAATTCTAATTTTCATTGGCTTGCCGGAGATTGAAATCCGCCTAGCAGAGTCCAAATGAGAAACTGATAAGGCCCACAATTTCCATCCATACCTACGTTACAAACCCCAGTGTTTGCAACGTAAGTTTTTTTTATCTCCTCTCAAAAGCAAAGCAAGAGTTCATACCGAGAGTGATATTAGCAAAGCGGAATAATGATTGCTCAGTAAACCCCCAATAAGTTATTATTATTCGTACCGAGGGTTTCTCTCGAATGTATTTCATTAAACTATATTGCAGATGGTAAACGTTCTATTTATGATTTATTTTCAGCTGTTACCTGTTGCTTTCTCCGTATCGGGGAGTGAATGCAATAAATCGCCAAGTGATTGCACGAAAATTCATGGGCAGTAATAAGGCAAAATAACAGACATTTCACAAAGAAAAACACAAGTAATGTATTGGGTATGTAAAGGATAAATGAGACGCAGTGCATATTGATTTAATAAAAACATAAATTGGGCACAATGCACAGGGATGCCCTTGTTTTTTGTAGGATTCTCCAAGTTACAAATGCACTTGATACTGAAGAAAGATACCACTGTTTATATATATATATATATATATATATATATATATATATATATATATATATATATATATATATATATATATATATATATATGTATAACTTTGTAAACAGTTGAAGTGCAGAGTTGTTTATGGATTCCCAAGGTTTGCCAAAAAATAAATAAATAAATTCAGAAAAGGTAAAATCTTACGAATGGTGTCTCAGAAGATTACCTCGTCGAGGCCCTCTCGTTTCGGTGGTGTACATTTTGACAGAACAGTGAACTTTTGCGTACTTCTGTCTGTATCTTCTGTCTCTCATCCCATCCCCCTTTCACCCATAAGTGCAACCCACAACAGTCGTAACAGCGTTGTACCCTAATTCACTTTGTAGGTCAATAGATGCCCACTGGATTAGTCATCTATACTCGCTGGTTTTGTAAACTTCAATGTTGATCTTACGATTAGTCCTTTCTATGTAATTTATATAGAATAACTTGCCATATATATATATATATATATATATATATATATATATATATATACATATATAATATAATATATAATATATATATGTGTGTGTGATTGTGTGTGTTTGTGTAAAACTTGCTTTTTGTATTTAAAGTCTTGATTTGTCGTTAAAAAATGCCTGCTTATTATGATTCATATTATTAAAATGCACGAATTCTCGAGCCAAACAGTTTGTTTTGTCAAAGCGCTCGCTTGCCTGAGTTTTTATATAGTTTTATGCAAATGAATAAATTGTTTTGGGATTTTAATTTATGTAGATGTGGGCGATCACAGCAGACAGCGCAGCCAAAATCTACGACGACATTGTAAGAAAAAAAAAATGATGGCAGTAAAATATTGTTTCAGAAAATGGTGTACTTTTTGGCATTAGCTTAAAAGTTGTTTTAGGAAAAGGTAGAATATTTTGAGTAATATTTGGATGGCTGGAATGGCAATAGTGATTTGTAGAGGTAATGAAAAATGGAAAGGATTTTGGAATTGTTAAACAGAAATTGGAAATTAAAAGGATTTTTGGAAGTGCCGTGAAGAGAAATATTTGTTAAGGAAAATGTGAAGACTGTTCGACAACGTTTGAATTAAATGTTACGGAAATTAATGGAATTAATGAGGCGAATGTGTTAAGTGTTGAAGATATGTAAGCCCCGTAGGGGGTTAGTGCCGTCAGTGCATCTCACGCGTGGTGCACTGTAGGCATTGCTGAAGGTTATTTGCAGCGTTCTTTCGGCCCCTAACTGCAACAATTTTCATTCCTTTTACCATACCTCCTTTCATATTCTTTCTTCCATCTTACTTTCCACCCTCTTCTAACAATTGATTCACAGTGCAACTGCGAGGTTTTCCTCCTGTTACACCTTTGTAACCTTTTACTGTCAATTTCCGTTTCAGCGCTGAATGACCTCATAGGTCCCAGCGCTTGGTCTTTGGCCTAAATTGTATATTCTATTCTATTTTATTCTATTCTACGATAATATGTAAAATGAATTTGGGGAAGTTTGTAGTGAAAAACAGTGGCGTTGAGATTACGGAAACTGTAGGCGATTTACAGAGATTGGGGAAGTTTTGTTATGAAGAATGGTGAAGTTGAGATTAAGAAAAATTAAGGTGGTTTCAAGAGATTTTAGTAAAGTTTTACAAAATAAAAAATAGTGAACTTGAGATTAAGAAAAATTTAGGGGATGTAAAGAGATAATGTGAAGTTTTATTGTGAAAAGTGGTGAAGTTGGGATCATGTGATTCGCAGATATTGGGGAAGTTTTGTTATGGCGAAGTTGAGGTTGAGAAAAATTAAGGTGATTTGAAGGAATGCCATGAATTGTGTGTGTAGAAGTGATATATTATTAATGGACCTGGTTGAAGAATTGCGAAGATGCGTAAAGAAAGAAAATGAGGGTTTGAAAAGTGGCGGCGATAAATTGAGGAATTATGAGGCTGCCATAAAGAATGCTGGAGATGAGGTGAGGAATGATGGTGATACCGTAAAGATTGGTGGAATTAATGAGAAGAATGATGGAGATGCTGTTATGAATGAGGGAGATGACGAGAAGAATGATGGAGGTTCCCGTGAAGAAAGTTGGAGATGCTTTGAAGAATGAGGGAGATGATGCGAAGAATGATGAGTGTTTCCAAGAAGAATGATGGAGATGCTGTTAAGAGTGAGGGAGATGACAAGAAGAATGATGAGGGTTTCCTTGAGGAATGATGGAGATGCTTTGAAGAATGAGGGAGATGATATGAAAAATGTTGGGGGATTCTTTAAAGAATGGAGAAGATGCTATGACGAAGTATCGATACCTGGAAGAACGAGGGTGGCGGTGTGGTAATTATGGAATGTTTAAGCAAGCTTAGTACATAATACCTCTAATTTATTTTAATCACGAGGTGGTGACATGGACCCTACGTCCACCCCCCCTCCCCCCACGCCGTGTGAGGAAGTGAAGAGATGGTAAGAAGCGTCGAAATATCAAAATATCTACTGTAATTTCGGTGTACATTTTGAGATGTATCCCTTTCAGGAATTATGTATTACTTGGTAACGATATTAGTTTATGAAAAGAAAAACTGTTGTGCCGGCTTTGTCTGTCCGTCCGCACTTTTTCTGTCCGCCCTCAGATCTTAAAACTACTGAGGCTGAGGGCTGCAAATTAGTACGTTGATCATCCACCTCCAATCATCAAACATACCAAATTGCAGCCCTCTAGCCTCCAGTAGTTTTTATTTTATTTAGTTAAACTTAGCCATAATCGTGTTCTGACAACGATATAGCATAGGCCACCACCGGACTGTGGTTAAAGTTTCAGGCCGCGGCTCATACAGCATTATTCCAAGACCACCAAAGACAGACCTATTTTCCGGTGGCCTTGATTATACGATGTACAGAAAACTCGATTGCGCCGAAGAAACTTCGGAGCATTTTTTACTTGTGTATATTTAATTTTAGTCATTAACTTATTTATAGTTTTATTTTCGGTTTTTTTCAGTAAATTTATTCGTTATATACCACCTTGAAAGTGAATGAACTCACGCCTCCCATTCCCAGGATAGTAAAGAAGGGCGCTGATGAAATTAGCAGAGCAAACGGTAATGGGTCATAATGAGACCCGGAAGCCAGCGGGGTCAGAAAGTAACGTTTAAGAAGATCGTTTTGCCAAATGAACAGTGCCCCTCGGTGCTACTTGTTCCTCAATCCGGATCATTTACGAAGCTCAAAAAGGGGTCCAATGTATAACCATTGTGGCTAACAAGGAGAAGATAAGTCCTAATTCACTGATGTCTTTCGTACACAACCTCCCCCCCAATTCCATCCAGAATACCCCCTCCTCCCTCCTCCATGTCTCCCCCACCCCATCTTCAAGAAGTACAAAGGATCCCCGATATTTCAGCTCCGATCTGAATGAGAACATTCGCAACATGACGCGTGAAATAAACTCCGGTATTATAATAAGGAAATACACGAGAATTATTAACCCAAGCGTATTGAGAGCTACCGGGTTTTTGTGCTCACTATTCGCAAGAACGCTCCAGGGGGAGAAATGTAAAAGAAAAAAATAATAATAAAAAAAAATAAAAAAAAACAACAAGGGTTCGTATTCCTTGGAAGGGAATCGTGAATTTTATGCAGTGCCATAAATAGTTTGTGATGAACGAATTGTGATCACAACGACTTTGTGTACTCTCTCTCTCTCTCTCTCTCTCTCTCTCTCTCTCTCTCTCTCTCTCTCTCTCTCTCTCTCTCCACACACACACACGTAGTAGCGTCTCAAGTATAGCAGACAAGTCACTGACAGGTTGTGCATATTTCAGCCAATATTATTTCCTCCCGATGTGGACACCTTTCTGTTTGGTAACCGTCGGGAATCGTTAAGGCGTTATGGAATAATTTTCTTCATCTTTTTTTATTAATCGATGTTATGAATATTATCGTATGTAACGACTACAAACGTCACTTCTAGACAACAGTGTTTTTTTTTAACATCTTAGATATGATGTTATGGTTAATGCAGTGCTAATAATGACGTTTAATTAATTTTATTGTATTGATGATTTAACTCTGCTGAGAATTTGTCTTAAGCCGGCTTTCCAGTACATTAGCCCTTTGCTCAGGAGACGCAGGAACATCAGACGAACGACTCAGGAACCAACCGGGCGTAACTTCAGAAGACCCAAATAAAAGGCTAATTATATCCTTAGACAAACAAATAGAACGAAGTACGAGAACAACCAAACCGTTTACAAAAGCGAAGTCCCCCATCTCACCTGTTTGGCCGTGTCCCGACCTGACCACTTGAGCATTCCCTAATTAGAAGCATTAGTTTGTGACGTCACGCTTCGATTCTTATCTGATGGCTCTCTTTCTGATTGTCTAATTGTCTCACAGCAGAAGGAGAGGGAGGAGTGGCCGGGGGCTGGGGGTTTAGTATGTGGGGGTTGAAAAGTGTAGCGGCTGGCAAGGGGGTTGGGGTGGGGAAGCGTCTAGGGAAGGAGGCAATTTATTCCACTCAGGTGGTATCCCACAGGGCCCTTCTTTTAGCCCCTCTCATTCTCAGGTAGACTTTCGTGTAACGCATCCCCTGCTAAGCACAAATTCAGACCTTTCTGATTTTCTTTTACATGGAGGCGTGCCCTTCCCCCTCACCTCTCCATTACCTCCTCCCCATTCCTTCTTCCTCCTCCTCCTCCTCCTCGTCCCTCCCTCCTCCCTCATTCTCTTGTGGTGTCCATCTCTGCTCCTGCAGATTCTCAGGCGTGGGAAGGCGCTCATGTGCATCGGGCCATCTAAAGTTCGTCTCATTAGAATTCAAAATATCGTCATTGACACCGTGGCAAATTAATTGCTTCCCTCCGAATGTAAATTTCTTTTTGTATAAATTTCCGAATATGAATTTCTCTTTATATAAATTTCTTTTTGTGTGTTTTTATATAATGCACACATAGAGATACATACGTTTATGTATATTTATTTACAATTGTTTTACATGCATGTGAAAGTGTGGGCTTACGTTTGCGTGTAATTGTTATGGCAGTTCAGGTTGAATGTTGATCAGCACGTTTGGAATCTTTGTAAATATGAAGCACTGGGCATTTCTGATATTCCATTGCTTCATGTGTGCTTACATGCAATTGCATTGTTTCAGTGAATCAGTAGAAACAAGATTTTGGAATCAGGCCGCCATTTAGTCTCTGCAATCTTGGACAGCGTCAAGTTGGACAGACAGACAGAGACAGACAAACTGACAGACTCTGGAAACACGGCATTATTAAATCATATCAAACCTGACAATGTCTGTATTGAGATGCTGGCTTCTCTCTCTCTCTCTCTCACCGTCTTGCATCTATATTAAAGCAAGTTTTGTAAAAGAGTTTTTTTTCATTTTTATTTTTTTTTTTTTTCTTGGGGGGGGCCGGGTCACAGCATCCACTTGGACAAGAACCGGCCCTGCCTGAATGCTGGGCTCCCCATACCTAACCCTCCCCTATATTATTCCCATCTCTTTGCCACCCCCTTCCCATGTAGTGGCATACCCTAGAACACCCCACCTGCACAGGCCCTGTTCTCCAGACCCCACTGACCCCTGACTAGTGCCACTCCCTACCCACTAAGCCACATATCCGAAAACCTGCACCTATACAGTAGCCCCATACAAACCCCCCCTTCCTTGCACTATGCGCCCCCCCACTCCTCAGACAGTGGCATGCCCTTGGCCCCACACCCATAGAGGAGTCCGGAAGGCAAGTGACACAGGTTGTTGTCTGTCAACTTTACCTCACTAACTGTCACTCAGAGAACGAGAGGTAGTTTGACATCCCCGGGCTACCAAATAATTTATAACCGCTGGTTCCCCTGTGCTACCACACGGCTTTTGAATTATTTATTATTCCCCAAACGGAGGTCTCAGCGCTGAAGAAAAAAGGGGTATGGGCTTCTACAACGTGATACCTGGAAGTGGTTGCCTATTGAGGTGGTCATATACATATACATATATGATATATATATATATGATATATATATATATATATATATATATATATATATATGTATATATACACACACACACACACACACATTGACATATATATATATATATATATATATATATAGAGAGAGAGAGAGAGAGAGAGAGAAGAGAGAGAGAGAGAGAGAGAGAGTGCATGCATGTCTGGAGCTCAGTATTTTTTATATATCTATGTATGCATGTATAAATATGAATACTTTCATTTTTATTTTAACATATATTCCAAAGTACTTTACTCGGTATATGTTTTATGTGGTCGAGGTTTAGTGAGAGAGAGAGAGAGAGAGAGAGAGAGAGAGAGAGATTCTTTTTAGGTGCATGCGTATGCCATAAAAAACATGTACAGACATACGGAAGGATGAATAGGAGACTCAAGAATAAAGTGAGAGTGAAGAAGAAAAAGGCAAATAATGAAAATATAGGGGTGAATCTGAGCAAGCATTTATAAAAAAAAGAAAAAAAAAGAACGTTCTGCAGGGAATTCATGCAAAGAGGAAAGGTGAAGGAGCTAATGCACTTTAGAATAAAAAATGCAAATGGAGAGACGCTGTCTGAAAAGATGCAGTTCTGGGTCGATGGAGTGAATCTTTTTAAAAGTTGCTGAATGTGGAGGATAGAAAGATAGAAAGATAGAAAGAAAGAAGATAGAGTAAGCCAGAGAAAGGGCATCAGATGTAGGTGCTAAGTATTTTGTAAGGTAAGAGTGTGGATCGTGAATGGTTTTGGTCAAGCTGACGTATGCAGATGAGACAGCATTGATCGGTTGGTACTGAAGAAACAGGTATAAAATGCGCCGAAGTTTCTTCGGCGCAATCGAGTTTTCTGTACAGCTGCTACGGCGTATAATCAAGGCAACCTGAAATAGATCTATCTTTCGGTGGGCTCGGTATAATGCTGTATGAGCCGCGGCCCACGAAACTATAATCCGGTGGTGGCCTATCCTGTATCGTTGCCAGAAGCACGATTATGGCTAACTTTAACCTTAAATAAAATAAAAAACTGCTGAGGCTAGAGGGCTGCAACTTGGTATGTTTGATGATTGGAAGGTGGATGATCAACATACCAATTTGCAACCCTCTAGCCTCAGTATTTTATAAGTGCGGACAGAAAAAAGTGCGGACGGACAGACAAAGCCAGCACAATAGTTTTCTCTTACAGAAAACTAAAACTGTGGAAGCTTGGAAAAAAAAAAGCGTGAAATTGTGATTAAGAGTAAGATCTTGAGAGTATAATCAAACTAAGATTGGAGCAGTGATTGTTAACATGGAAGGTGTAAGAATGAAGTCCCACAATAGGCAAAGGAAGGAAGCAGGGTATATGCAGAAGGTTTGCAAAGGAATCGGAATGTCTGTAAACGCCAAGATCCCCGTATAGGGGCAATGCCGTCAGTGTACCTCACATGGTGAACTGTAGGCATTAGTCAAGCGTTTGCAGCGTTCCTTCGGCCCCTAGGTGCACCCACTTTTTAAAGTTTTACTTAACATCCATTCCCGCTACCTCTCTTCAGTTTTGCTGACCAACACCTCTAACTGTTACTTCT
>NC_089745.1:7873417-7900917 GCF_040412425.1 Macrobrachium rosenbergii | reverse complement strand
GGAGAAAGACTGATTTCTGATCCAGCCAGGTCCAGCAGACTGTCTCCTGGACGATGAAAGGATGTAGGAATCATAAAATGGAACAAAATACAAATTTTAAAAATGAAATATTTGACAGCATTCCCCGATAAAACATTAAGTTAGTAAACTGTGCTGATTAGTAACACCTGAAATCATATCCATGTATCTGTCTTTGTTATGTTTTTGTCTTCGTGGCGCCAGAAAAATCACGAACATTATTCATTTGAATGGCAATAGGAAAATCTGTCGAGGAACAGAGAAAATGTCAAACATCGTCATGCCAATGTATTAGTACATTTTAGAAACAGAGCTGATTAAGAGTAGAATATAGAATTTAGGCCAAAGACCAAGCGCCTGGACCTATGAGGTCATTCAGCGCTGAAAGAGAAATTGACAGTAAGTTTTGAAAGGTATAACAGGAGGAAAACCTCGCAGTTGCGCTATGAATCAATTGTTAGGAGATTGTAGAAAGTCATATGCAAGAAAGAAAATATGAATGGAGGTACAGTAAAAGGAATGAAAGAGGTTGCAGCTAGGGGCCGAAGGCACGCTGCAAAGACCCTTACGTAATGCCTACAGTGCACCGCATAAGGTGCAATGACGGCACTACTCCCCTACTGGGGAGTTGAATAAGTGTTCTTTGAACAAACAAAAAGTTTGAAATGCGAATCTCCGAACTCTTAAAATATATAATTCATTGTGTACTGCCAGTTCGGTACAAAATATTGTCGTTACTTTCGATTCCATTGATTTGTACGTAAGTTTTATCTCTGGAAGAATTTGGCAACCGTCCCCCTTCCTTCGAAAAAAAAAAAAAAAATAGGTATACCTTAGTTTAACCAGACCACTGAGCTGATTAACAGCTCTTCTAGGGCTGCCCCGAAGGATCAGATTTATTTTACGTGGCTAAGAACCAACTGGTTACCTAGCAACAGGACCTACAGCTTATTGTGGAATCCGAACCATTATGAAGAGAAATGAGTTTCTATCACCAGAAATAATTCCTCTAATTCTTCATTGGCCGGTCGGAGAGTCGAACGCTGGGCCAACAGCGTGCTAGCCGAGAGCTCTACCCACCCATCCAATGAAGAACTCCTTCCTTCAAAAGGATCAGCGCCTTAGTCTTGTCTTGGAGATAAAACAAGTGCCCAATACATTGCTTATTTGGTCTTATACCTATGGTACGAAAAAGTACACCCCAATTTTCATTAGTTTGTGTTAAGAATATAACTACATTTTTATACTTGTTTACGTTGAGATAAGCGTCCCTCATCTCTCGTAATGTTTCATTAGCTCTTCTTACTGTGAAAGCTTGTGTCTGTGACCCTTATCTATTCATTCATTCATTCATTCATAGTATTTACTAAATTAGCTTGTTGTAAAATACCTGGATTTCACAATCTCTAACATATATATATATATATATATATATATATATATATATATATATATATATATATATATATATATATATATATATATATATATATATATATATATATATAATATATATATATATTCTAATATATATATATATGTGCGTGTGTGTATTATGTATTATGTATGTATATAATTGTGTTACAGTAAGGTTGTGAAATCCAGGGATTTTACGAAATCCCTGAAATTTTCAGGGGATTTGTGAAATGACCAATTCGCTTAGGAACATTTGATTCCCGAGGGCTAGTACTAAACACTGCGAAGCAGGTGTAGATGAATCACTGTTTCGTCGTGTTTAGTACTAACCCCTCGGGAATCAATCCTAAGCGAATTGGTGGCTTCACGAATTCCCTGAAAACTTCAAGGAATTCATGAAATCGCTGGTTTCACAATCTTATTGCAACATATATACATGTATATATGTGTGTATGTATTCGTATGCAAAGTATAAGCAACACTACTTTGCGTATTGTGGTGGTGTATCAACTCTGATTCTTAGTAACGTTCGCATATTGAAAAGAATGATTTATTCTCCTCTTTTATTTCGTCCGAATTTATGCAAAGAAGAAGAATTCCGACCGTGAAAACTTTGAGCATGAAGATGTCAACATCTTTTTATCGTTAAATTTAAAGCTGTCTCATGCTCCTCTCCCTTCCCCAGCCCCCTTCCCCTTCCCCACTTCCGCCTCTATTCCTTCGCTTCACATCGTACCCAAATCACCATCCATCCAATACCCTCCTCCCCAAGTCCTCAGAAATCCCCAACGCCTGCCCCCTATCATACCAAAATCCCCAACTCCTTCCCCTCTTCCCCCCCAACTCCTACAACCAACCAATCCCCAGAACAATCGCATCTTGGTGTAAAGCACATTTAACTGTTAGGAGAATCACGAAACCGTTTGAATTATTCGAGTGCCCGGAGAGAGAGAGAGAGAGAGAAAAGAGAGAGAGAGAGAGAGAGCCAGGCAGCAGCAATATGCCTTCCTCTTGGTTGGGAATGAGGTGAGATTAGGAACCATTAGTTGAATTAGAGAACGATACTGCTACGTCCATGTAGGTGAAGGTCAGCTCCTTAAAGGTGAATCAATCTCTCTCTCTCTCTCTCTCTCTCTCTCTCTCTCTCTCTCTCTCTCTCTCTCTCTCTCTCTCTCTGTGGTCTTCTTTAAATGCTTCTGCTATTTATTTCACACAAGAGACACGAGAGAACGCGGGCAGGAAAGAAATGAGGAAAGGGGTAGGGTAATGGCTCTGCGTACCTTAAGATGGGGAATTCCTTGCGGAGAAAGGAATTAGTGGAATTAGGGAACATCTAGAACACTCCTTTTGAAGAGTTTCAAGGATGCAGGGTATAAGGAATTCTTTGAAGGAAATTTAGGTAGGTTCGGGATCGGGAATATTGTTGTCTTAGAAGGTACTCAGGTAAAATTGAGCTAGGAAGTCTCCTGTGGTGCAGGATTTAGGTAACGAAGGAATCCTATGGAGTAGGTCGCAGGATGTGTCTGTTTGGGAATCCTTTGAAACGTCAGTTGAAAAACTTAGGATGTGGAATATTCCATTTTCCTCTGATGTAGGGTCATGGTTTCTCTCAGTTAAGATGAGGGAACGCAGGACTAGGAATTCTGTTTTGGAATTTACTATAGGCAATATATGATGGTAATTTTTTCTAAAGTGGAATTTATGTAGGTTTTGGTGGCAAATTCCCATTTACATCAAGATCTAAGAAACATGGCAAATTTATTTGAATGAAGATTATGTTCACGCAAGTGGATGAATTCTTCTTTGAAACCCAACGAACGTAGGATGAAATGGGGAATTCCTTACCTTAATTAGCATTTAATCAAATGTTGGAGGAATTTTAAAAACTAGATTGAGGCAGTGTAGTTCTGTTAAAGAAGAAATTGCAGAATTTGGTGTAAGGAATTTTTGGGTAAGGTAAAGGTTTTGTAAGATAGGGAATTTATTGCATAATAAGTAGAATTTATTTATAAATTCTTTTATAAACTATGGGACCAAGATATGGAGTTTTGTTTTTGAAGCAAGATTTAGTTAACAGAACGTGAAAAATGCTTTTGCAACAGGATTTAGATAAACAAGAGATGAAGAATTCTTCTCTTTAAACAGAATTTGGTATTGGAAGTAGGTATTTTTTTTATAAGATAATTTGAAGTGTTCCACTCTTGAAGCAAGCTGTAGACACAATCGGACGAAGATTTCCTCTCACGAAGAAAGGTTGAGAAATTGTCATTCCTAACGGCGTTGTGGAAATACAGAATGATAGATTGACCAAGGACTCTACTGGAAAATGATTTACATAACTAGGATAAACCATCTAATTTTGAACTTGGAAATAATGAACATAATATGATAAAGCGGCTCAAATTCTTCATCGTCAAAGCATTGACTTCTGAAGCATTAATAAGCCAGAAAGAGATCATGCCCAGTCTTGAATTCTCTTGTGAAACCGGGTTTAATGAAAGTCCTCCTATTTGTCCGTGAAGAGAACTGATTAGTTTTAGCATTGGGTGTGCCGACCAAAGGAATGTACTAAGATCTCTCTTTTTTTTTTCAATTTAAAGGACACAGCATTCATCTAGACAGTCTTATAGCCATGCTACTCTAATAAAGTTTGAAAAATGGTACGTTTCTTGTTTTGTATACATTGATACATAGACTATATACAGTATATATATATACATATATATGTGTATATATACAGTATATACACACACATATACATACATACACCAAGGAACAACAACAATTGCAAAATAAAATAGCAATTAACACACTGGAAGAAGTTGATAACCACTGAATAGCAATGACAAACACAAAAGATAAGTAAGCAGAGAAAACTGCAAATAAATTCTATTAAGTAAAGATCAAATAGAGAGAAAACCTAAGTCACGCTTTCGCAAACGACCCTGAAGAAGAAGGGGAAGAGGAAGAAGAAGAAAGAGAAAGAGATAAAAGGGAGACGGGATGGTGGCAAGATGTTCCCAAGAAGTCAGTGCAAATATATCGATTAATATCTAATTTCTCAAATAATGCATATTCATTACAGGTCCAATATTAATAGATCTTCAATTAATTCAACAACTGGCTGTTAACTCCTGTGGGTTCTTTTCTTTCTTTTTTTCTTTCTTTTTTTTAACCTATTCAAGTGAGCCAATTATGCATGAATGCGAGGCCGGATTGATGTGTTTGGCGTGTCAATACCAAGTACCCCCACGGAGCACGCAAACCAAATATTAACTCGCCAGGTTCATTTCATCATTAGCAAACAATTTATAGACCTTGTTTGAATGTCCCGTCTCCTGCTTCTTCTTCTTCTTCTTCTTCTTCCAACCTCCTCCTCCTCCTATCACCTTGACTTCTACCTCCCCCTCTCTTCCCTCCCCCTCTTTTTTATCTTGCTCCTCCTCCTCCTCCTCCTCCTCCTCCTCCTCAGGAAGGCTTAGGCATCACATCTCACTGTTTAGTCTGCAGCCTCTGTTGATGATTGGGTATTCTGTTGATTATATATATATATATATATATATATATATATATATATATATATATATATATATATACTGTATATATATGCATATATGTATATAATTTTTACGTATATACAGACATACATACACACACACATTCTCTCTTATTAAAACTACTGAACCTGTGGTGTCAGTCATTTTAAGACTCTAAGGGATAAAAGATTAAATTTATTGCCATGTTGTTCCAATTATTGTGTAATGATGACAACTGTTTCAGCCTGCTGATAGAGCCATGTGAGTGGCTGAAGCAGCTGTTGGCATTGAATAAAAAAGGAATAAATAACAGCAGTTTCTCATCTTTCCATACAGAGCATTAGCTACGAGTTGAGAAGATATATATATATATATATATATATATATATATATATATATATATATATATATATATATATATATATATATATATGCTATTTAGACACATCTCTCTTCAGGCAGTTTCTGTGAAGTTGATGGCATTGTTCGAAGATGCTATTTTTTTTTTCCAAGAATTTGAATTAGTCTATACTTCTTCATTTTCTCTTCAGACAAGCTTCTCAGGAATAAGGAAAAATTATTCAAGATTCTTTCTCTTTACTTTTTCTTTTTCTAGTCGACGGACAGTTTCCCCACCTCTCGGAGGCGTCTACAGGACTGGATTACAAATAGACATATAAGGTTTTCTTTACTGCATGTGAACTTTTGAATTTTAAACATGGCGTCATTGCGGTGCTTAGTATCTATTGGTTGGCAGGTCTCATTCTCTCGCTGGTGGTCTGGGCGGCAGCATAGGCATCCTGGCGCTCCGTAGGACGCGTCCTATGCCGTGGCTTGAAGCAAAGGGTGTGGGCACGGGCGTGATTTATCTTTCTGGCTGATAGTCTTGATTTGCTTCGTTGTCAGTAGTCGTATCCAGGGATGTTCCGCGCTCGTGTCTCCCTTCGGATTCTCACGGATGTCCTGTGGTTTCCTTGAAAAAGGGAGGATGAAGTCCATGTTCCTCTGTGCATTTAACGCAGGCCAGTGTTGATTTATACTCACAGCTTCTGCTATTTGCAATCTGTGGAACCGGGCTTCTCTATGCACGATCTCTGGGCTTTTATTATAATTCTTCTACTGTCAGTTTACAGTCGTGGTCGTCTATGTAGTGTTGAAATATTGCCCCTTGGTTGCGGTGAGCTTGCAACTGCCTGAGTAGAGTGGTAGTAGTGCGAACTATGTAGTAATTGATGAAGGCCTGACATGTCCCTCCGGTACATTTAAATTTGAATACTACGTTGGTCGACTCCCACATCTCACAACGGGGCCTGTGCATTTTCGCATTACAAAGGTGCTGACTAGGTTCGAGCAGCAGTAGACACAGGGAAATATTCTCGTCAAGATTCGTAGGTGTCGTACCGCTGGCAGTTATCCTCTTCATGGCCTGGACTTCATCCTTGAACTGGCTGTGTTATGCTGCTTCGTATAATACAGTATGATGTTTCTTGGTGAGATAGACCTACTGTAATACAGTAATGAACCTTCACGTGACAATCGAAAAGATGTACCAGTATTGTCTTTAGAAACCTTGTAGAATCTGCATTAATGCAAATAGCAAATGAAATTAAGATCAACTCAGGTTCAGGTCTGTAATACCCTTTACTCCGTTCTACACAGAACGTCCAAGGAAGATTTAAATAAAAATATAAAAATTAGCAGTGATTCTTATTAATGTTCTTGGCCCTCCCCCCCTCCGTCCTTGGTTAATCCGGTATCTGGGTTAATCCAGGAGAGTTGTGCCTCATTTGATGGTTTATCCTTTTTTATGCATTAGTTGATTTTATACTCATTTAATCTTACCTTTTTATTTTGTACGTTATCTGTTCGTGAACATTTTAGAATAAAACGTAAAGATCTTGTACGCCACTTTCATTTTGCTCGTGAGCAAATACTGTTTATATTTTATATAACATTTTGATTTCCGTAGTAGATGTTAGCCATTCGTAAATAACACACACACACACACACACACACACACACACACACACACACACACATATATATATATATATATATATATATATATATAATATATATATATATATATGTGTGTGTGTGTGTCTTCAATAAATGATAATATTCAATGTAATTTTGTGTATAAATATATATACACATATAATATATATATATATATATATATATATATATATATATATATATATATATATATATATATATATATAGTTAGATCTAGATATGAATATAGAGATAGATGTGAAATACACACTGAATGCAAATATGAGTGATAGTAATCACTCACTCGTTTTAAAATGACTAGAGAATATTCTCATTATTTCCAAGTTATTTTCAGTATATATTCTCCCTGGCTAGTCAGACGGTCCTGTGCCTTGGTAAACTATGTGTTACTTTGAAATGTTTCTTCAAACTTTTACGTCCGCCTCCTCTCTCTCTCTCTCTCTCTCTCTCTCTCTCTCTCTCTCTCTCTCTCTCTCTCTCTCTCTCTGCCTGCGATAAGAATTTCGTGATAAGAATTTCCCCAAGTTGAGATACGCGTGTTCTCACCCGTGCGTCTGTTTTCTGGAGTAAAGAAACTTCTGTAGTCAACAAATAAAATATTAGTTTTGTATAAAAATACAGGATATATATATGTGTGTGTGTGTTAATATATACATATATTATATATATATATATATACACACACACATATATATATATATATGCGTAATATACATATATATATATATATGTATGTATGTGTAATAATATATATATGTATATATATATATATATATATATATATATATATATATATATATATATATATATATATATATATATATATATATGTACACACACACACATATATCAACATCTATTTATCTATATATATATATATATATATATATATATATATATATATATATAGTATATATGTACATATATAAATATATATATATAGATATATATACTCACATTTTTTTAGTGCCTCTTTCAGTAACCGAAACTACTTTCCGACAACTTCTCCTAGAAGAACTTAGATAGTTCATTTCTGCAAAACATGTAGCGCTAAAGAAAAATAATAACAATCAAGATGAAGGTGCAATGAAACCATCAACTCGGAATAGCCTACATACTACATACCAAAGGCCTACATCATCGCAACAATAAAGTAGGGAGTCAGCGCGTGGTTCTTGCCACTGATATACCGCGCGAATGAAGCGGGTCTCGGAGGCACCATCGCCCGGAATAGGGTCATTCCGGCCGCCATATGTAAAGGGCTCGGCTGTATGTAAATGAACCGCAGTGCTCCGTGACACGCTAGCTATTTTAGTCATTCAAAGGAAAAAGATGGCCTCTGTCACAGTTCCTAACGGAGGCTAAGTTGTCACTGTTTTCGTTCATCTGGGTTTTTTTCTGGAATGTTTCTCTGACAGGACACGCATTTTGATGTTTATCTGCGTCAGTTATGTATACAATTTTATGTATGTATGTTTTTGTGGTTTATATATGTATGTATGTATGTATATATGATTGTTTTTATATGGGTATGTATGTTTGCGTTTTAATCTACTGTCATGAAATTATTAGACATTTCAGCCTGAGGGGCTGGTATAAAATGAAATGTATAAATGTACATAAACATACTAACACCGGCTACCGCTCACCTAAAGTTTATGGGACTTATGTAAGGCCTAGGATTGTGTACATGTACATGCATATGTGCATTTGTGTTCATAAACAGTCTGTATAAATATTTTGAGTGTGTTATGGCACATGTCTCCAGTTTCATATCATTTCATACGTGTAAAGTTGTATTCTATAGATAAAGAATAAAACAAACTAAAAATCTTTAAGAAATAAATAAAATTTTATTCAGTTATGTTCCGAATAAAATTGACAATATCCATAACAGAACTATTTTCATATGAATGAAGTTGTTTGTGCGAATGTGCGTGTACACGTCAGGGTTTGTTTGTGTGTGTATGTGTGTATGTGTGTGTGTGTGAGTATGTTCTCGCGCGCGCGCGCACGCTTTCTACATCGTGGTTTGTATTACACAGTGGCTCAGCCTATCGTAAGTCGGTGACGCGAACCTATAAAGTACGCAATTCAATTAACTCCGTGCGGCGTCTTGCATATTATCACCGACATCGATCGGGTGGGTGTCCTTATCTGCCGTAGGATGTGGGGAGGGGGATGGGAAGTGGGGAGGATAGGGGAAGGGGTTGGGTAACGATGAAAGGTTGAGGAAGTTGGCGTTCGCCATAGATGGTGGTGAAGGAAGAGAAGGGGGAGTTGAGAGAAAATACGCAAATGTTTGTGTATATGAAAGAGAGAGAGAGAGAGAGAGAGAGAGCGCGCTACGCTTCATAATGACGAGACCGTACGCAATTACGCTGCCCTGCCCTCTCCTCCCCCCTGCCACAAAAGACATTTTTAATAAAGGCGTCTGGGCCACGTTCGGTAAATGATTGACGGCTGATGGATGAGATGGCGCCAATCGTTCGACCGCCGATGACGGCAATCCGATAGCAGTCGATTTCGGCGCTCGATACGCCCACGGAAAAAGGGTTCGCATGGGTGGCTATGGTGACGGTGGAGGGCGTTAATGAAGAATCGGAGAGAGAGAGAGAGAGAGAGAGAGAGAGAGAGAGAGAGTTGGTTTTCAGGATATAGGTTGCAGAGAGAGAGAGAGAGTTGGTCTTCAGAGGTTGCGTTGGAGAGAGAGAGAGAGAGGAGAGAGTTGCGAGAGAGATAGTTGGTCTTCAGGATACAGGTTGCGTTGGAGAGAGAGAGAGAGAGAGAGAGAGAGAGAGAGAGAGAGAGATAGTCGTCAGGATACGGGCTGCGTTGATTTAAAATTGGGGGGATTGGTCTTGGGGGAATCGATGTGGTATCTGACGATCACGTTGTCTGGGTCTTGTCATATCTTGTCACCTGTCTCTGAGTGCACCAAGTAGCCGATATTGGTGACAAAATGGAAGTCGTGCATGTCTGCCCTTGTGGGGCATTACCTGAACGAACACGTGCATGCCCCAAGTAGCCAATATTGGTGACAAAACTGAATTTGTGCATGTTTGGCTGCGTTGCATTTAAAATTGGGGGATTGGTCTTGGGGAACAACTAAAATATATTTAATTCTTTCTTTCTTTCTTTTTCTTGTCACCTGTCTTTTATTCCCATTTTTGTATGGTGCACGATGCAGTAGCCGATTTTGATTTGACAAGACCTGTGGTCTCGATGCATGTCTGCCCTGACATGTTAGACCCCGGTACGTATGTTTCATGTATCATACCAGCATGCCCTTTCTTCCCAGTAGCCAAGTTATTGGTGGTAAAACTGAGATTTGTGAGATGTTTGTTATGTTTTTAGAAGGTGTTGTAGTGGCTTTGTTTTGTGTGTGAACAACTAAAATATATTTAATTGTAGGCATAATATTTGACTACAAGGTGGTTGAAAGAATTTAGGCAAAAGAGCTGGTGAGACACCATCTCATTGTTTTGTGAAGCATACTTGTAGTTAGGACAGTAAGAAGGTAAAATCGTAAGGTTCTGTAAAGTTATAGAGGAAAATTTTTTTTCTAATTTCCTGGAAGTATGCCTTACTATTGAAAACAAAATATATTGAAAAGTCGTTCATAAGTGTGAATCATTCATTTAAAATACGTGTACTCAAATTTGCTTACTATTAATTTAAAACTCATCAAGATGGCTTTGCCTAGATGTGCTCAATACTGTATATACATGCGTCTACCTATTGTCATGTATGCAAGTTATTTTTGGTGCTTTCGTTATGTTCATAAATATGACAAACCACACCATTCATCATTGTCATTTTTAACGTTTTTAGGTCAAATTTTCGCTTTACAGGGCTCTGTGTGAATGTAGTTTTCTGTACAGACTGGCTAGTGCGCAAATTCTGCCTGAATTCCCATCAGGGATAGGTCTTTATGTCTGCCCTTCCGCCATGATTTTCCTGGCCTTTCTACTGGTCTTCTTCCAACTACTTCATTATCTACTACTTTTCTAAGAAAAATTATCACTGTTCTGTATATTTTGGCTTTTGTAGGATATAGAATGAAGAAACAAAGCCTGATGATTGGGAATTGGAAGTCATAGTAAAGGGTCGTTGAAAAGGTACAAAAACAAAAGGCCCCTGACTGAATGTAGAAACTAAAGAAGCATTGCGGTTGCGTCGTTTGTGGTGAAAATAGTCAGCGTGGGTACTCTATTTCAATTCTCTACTCCAGGACCGTCCAACCCCATGCCCGTGGGCCAAAAGTGGCCCGTTTGATTTTGAAAGTGGCCCGGTAGAAAAAAAATAATTAAAAGTATATTTCTCTTTTTTATACACATACATAAAAACAGGTGGCCCGCATGACTTTTCGTTTTTCCAAAAGTGGCCCCAAGAGTAAACAACATGGACGGCTTTGCTCTACTCTTTGTAACACCGAAATCATTAATAAAATTTCAATGATACATTTCATTTATATATCATGATTTGATGCTTTTAGACTCTTCCTCACGTCCAGATCTATGTATTTTCTTTCCGTCATTAATACAGAATGAAATCATTTTGTGTAAGGTAGCCGGACTTTGTGTCCTAATCGATGACCCTTAATGTTTCCAAACAGTTTGTTCTCCTGCTTTTAACTGCTCGTGGTCCCTTTTGTATGCGTTCATCCTTTGAGTCTAGAAATTATGAACTGGGAAGTGATCAACAGTTGGTGCATAATTTAAATGGTATGCAAACATGTTTAGGTTAAGCAAGATTGTGTGTGATATACATTGTATATACAATGTATATATTTATATATATATATATATATATATATATATATATATATATATATATATATATGTGTGTGTGTGTGTGTGTGTGTGTGTGTATTTATGTATTTGTGTAGGTATGACTGATGATGACCGAATGGTTAAGGTAGAGATGGAAATGATAGTTTTCGAATGTATAAGATTTCTAGGTGATTATAGATATGTTATTATTTTGAAAGATGATTTTATATATATGTATATATATATATATATATATATATATATATATATATATATATATATATATATATATATATATATATATATATAGACTACGCAAAGCACACATACTTGATTAAATGATTTTATTTTTGATTTAACGATACGTGGTAACGTATGGTGGCTTGATCATTTTACAGTGACCAACAGAAGTTCTGAAACTTATCTGCTTACGTGCAGAATGGAAAGAAATACAGGAGAAACTTGAAGTTTGTTAATATACGGTCTACGCTTTTGGAATAGCTGAAGATTAAATTCCATGCTGAATACCCCCATATTAACCCTAAGCTCAGTTAACCAGTTTATTTTTCATCAGTTTCTTTTTCAGAGTTCGCATCCTTACCAGTTTCTTTTTGCATTTTTTTTTTTCCCATGGCTTCCTTACCAGTTTCTTTTGCAACCTTGGCTTCTTTCCCAGTTTTTGCAGCTGGTTTTTTCCCTTCGCTTCCTTACCAGCTTCTCTTTTTCTTTTTTTTTTGCATATTTTTTCCAGTTTTCTTTTACCAGTTTACCTTTTTGCAGTTTTTTTTTTTTGTTCCATTGGCTTACCAGTTACCAGTTTTTTTTTGCAAGTTTCCGGTTTTTGTTTCTTTACCAGCTTCTCTTTACAACCCCTCCCCCTTTTTTTTCCTTGGCTTCCTTACCAGTTTCTTTTGCAGCCTCTTTTTTTTTTGTTTTTTCCTTACCAGTTTCTTTTTGCAAGTTTTTTTCCCCTTTACCAGTTTCTTTTGCAGGCGGTTTTGTTCCCTTCTTCCTTACCAGCTTCTCTTTACAACCCCTCCCCCCTTTTTTGTTCCTTGGCTTCCTTACCAGTTTCTTTTTGCAGTTTCTTTTTGCAGCCTCTTTTTTTTATTTCCCTTCCAGTTCTTTTTCCTTACCTCTTTTTTTTTTGTTTCTTTTGCACCAGTTTCTTTTGCAACTTTTTTCCCCCTTGGCTTCTTTACCAGTTTCTTTTGCAGCCGGTTTTGTTCCCTTTTTTGCTTCTCTTTACAACCCCTCCCCCCCTTTTTTGTTCCTTGGCTTCCTTACCAGTTTCTTTTTGCAGCTGCTTTTTTTGCTCCCTTCGCTTCCTTACCAGTTTCTTTTTGCAGCCTCTTTTTTTTTATTCCCTTCGCATCCTTACCAGTTTCTTTTTGCAGCCTCTTTTTTTTTTTTTTTTTCCATTGGCTTCCTTACCAGTTTCTTTTTGCAACTTTTTTCCCCTTGGCTTCTTTACCAGTTTCTATTTGCAGCAGGTTTTTTGTTCCCTTTGCTTCCTTACCAGCTTCTCTTTTCTTTTTTGTTTTGGCTTCCTTACCAGTTTCTTTTGCAGCTTTTTTCTCCCTTGGCTTCCTTACCAGTTTCTTTTGCAGCCTCTTTTTTTTTCGCATCCTTACCAGTTTCTTTTCTTTTTTTTTTTTTTTGTTCCATTGGCTTCCTGACCAGTTTCTTTTTGCAACTTTTTTTTCCCCTTGGCTTCTTTACCAGTTTCTTTTTGCAGCCGGTTTTTTCCCTTCGCTTCCTTACCAGCTTCTCTTTACAACCCCTCCCCCCCTTTTTTTTTCCTTGGCTTCCTTACCAGTTTCTTTTTGCAGATGCTTTTTTTGCTCCCTTCGCTTCCTTACCAGTTTCTTTTTGCAGCCTCTTTTTTTTTTGTTCCATTGGCTTCCTGACCAGTTTCTTTTTGCAACAGTTTCTTTTTGCAGCTGGTTTTTTGTTCCCTTCGCTTCCTTACCAGCTTCTCTTTACACCCTTTTTTTTTTTCTTGGCTTCTTACCAGTTTCTTTTGCAGCTGCTTTTTTTCCTTCCTTCCTTACCAGTTTCTTTTTGCAGCCTTTTTTTTTGTTCCATTGGCTTTTACCAGTTTCTTTTGCAAGCTTTTTTCCCCTTGGTTCTTTACCAGTTTCTTTTTGGTTTTTGTTCCTTCCTTACCAGCTTCTCTTTACAACCCTTTTTTTTGTTCCTTGGCTTCCTTACCAGTTTCTTTTTTGCTTTTTTTTCTTGTCTTCCCTACCAGTTTCTTTTGCAGCCTCTTTTTTTATTCCCTTCGCATTTACCAGTTTCTTTTTGCAGCCTCTTTTTTTTTTGTTCCATTGGCTTCCTTACCAGTTTCTTTTTGCAAGTTTTTTTTCCCCTTGGCTTCTTTACCAGTTTCTTTTTGCAGCCGGTTTTTTGTTCCCTTCGCTTCCTTACCAGCTTCTCTTTACAACCCCTCCCCCCTTTTTTTTTCCTTGGCTTCCTTACCAGTTTCTTTTTGCAGCCTCTTTTTTTTTTGTTCCATTGGCTTCCTTACCAGTTTCTTTTTTTGGCTTCTTTACCAGTTTCTTTTGCAGCCGGTTTTTGTTCCCTTTCTTTTCTCTTTACAACCCCCTCCCCTTTTTTTTTTTTTCCTTGGCTTCCTTACCAGTTTCTTTTTGCAGCCTATTTTTCCCCCTTGGCTTCCTTACCAGTTTCTTTTTTCCAGCCGGTTTTTTGTTCCCTTCGCTTCTTTACCAGTTTTTTTTTTTTTTTTTTCCTTCCCTACCAGTTTCTTTTTGCAGCCGGTTTTTTTTTGGTTCCGTTGGCTTGCTTATCAGCATGCAAAAGATGACAGAAAATAAACTATCAAATAAACGGGACAAAAGAAGGAGGCCCGCCTCTGAAGCATTCACGAAAAGTTAGAAGCTGTTAACGGGACGGATGGCCTAAAAATGTATTATGAAATTGCCGGGGGAGATGGGAATTACTGCCGATAAAGGGAGATGAAAGTGTTCGGGGGCAGCACAAAAATATTGACGAGAGAGAGAGAGAGAGAGAGAGAGAGAGAGAGAGAGAGAGAGAGAGAGAGAGGAAACGATTTAATGCCTATGGAGATTGAGGTGGGAGATGGCGCTCGCTCTTTCCCCTTTGGCAGTATAGATGGAGGAGGGGGAGAGGGGGTTGATAGGTGGGGGTAGGGAGGAGGAGTTGGAGGAGGGGGAGGAGGTAGGGAGGTGGAGGAAAATAGGGAATATAGGCGGAGGCGATGCTAGATCATAAATGGCCCCATTCTAAGGAATAGAGCCCCTTTTTGTTATTATGGGAAACACCGTTCTTTGCAAAATCTTCAAACCACTCACGGCTGGACGATCTCTCGGTATGCACACACATACACACACACACACACACACACACACAGAAGCCTTTCGTTATCGCTGTGTATGTATAGGTGTGTGTGTAGGTGTGTGTGTGTGTGTAGGATTTTCGGTGGAAAAAGCCGAGATCAAAGCGACCCATCAGTGCAATTAAAATTAATTATTGTTCAGGCTTTGTGTCCAACGGCTTTTTATGTCATTAGGGATTAATTATGGCTTTTTTTATATTCAGTGCTTATTTACAGTGAGGACGATGCTGCTATACGTGTTAGTTTCGATTCTTTTCATCACATTCGTCATTTTTTCCCCCCTTTTATTTTATAAAATGCGAAGTGAAGAATCATTCTCCATTGATCAAATTATATCCACAAATGTGGTATTGCGTTTTCTTTCAGCGTTATCGAAAACTTTTACACCTCCTCCCCCATCCCATCACAACCCACTTCCCCCACCCCCCGCCCCACCACACCACCACCACCACCACCACCGCCCTCCCAACCCGCGGTTCGAGTTTCAAGCGCTGGATCGTTGGGCAAATTTATTTTCTCTTCTCTTGTTCTAAGTTCAGAAGTTATATATAAGTTGCGTTGTTTTCCTTATACTTTTGTTGCTGTTGTTGTTCTTGTTCCTGGTGTTGTTTCTAATTATCGCTGCTACTGTAGTTGTTCCTACACCACGGTATCTCTGCTGGGGTATGAGCTTAGAGTTAAACACTCCAGTTCAGTGTTGACATTCCTAGAATTGAAGGTACTTGCAGTAGAGATGCTAAAAACAGGTTGTGGTCTTCTCTAACTTCCTCTGTGTTTCCAGATTCAGTTAAAATCCCTACTCTCCGATGCCCGTTCCGGTGTCAGAAAGGAAAATATTAAGTTTTCTAAGCACTGAATTCTCCGTAGGAGGGTTAGTACCGTCGGTGCAACTCACGTGGTGCACTGTAGGCATTACCAAAGAGTGTTTGCAGCATCCCTTCGCCCTCTGGCCGCAAGTGCCCCAGTTCTTGGCTTGATAACCTAAATTTAAACAAGTAAAAAATGCGCCGAAGTTTCTTCGGCGCAGTCGAGGTTTCTGTACATTATATAATCAAGGCCACCGAAAATAGATCTATCTTTCGATGATCTCGGTATAATGCTGTATGAGCCGCCGCCCATGAAACTTTAAAAACAGCCCGGTGATGGCCTGGTCTATATCGTTGCCAGATGCACGATTTTATGGCTAACTTTAACCTTAAATCAAATAAAAACTACTAAGGCCTAGAGGGCTGCAAGTTGGTATGTTTGATGATTGGAGGGTGGATGATCAACATACCAATTTGCAGCCCTCTAGCCTCAGTAGATTTTAAGATCTGAGAGCGGACAGAGAAAAGTGCGGACGGACAGCCAAAGCCAGCACGATAGTTTTCTTTTCAGAAAACTAAAAATAAAAATCTGAATCGCGCTGCTTTGCTCTCCGCATGCTGTACTTTTCATCTGTTTCATATGATCTTTTCAGTCTAGCTGTCAGACTTCTTTAACCTTGACATATTCCAGTTTTCATCCCACGCCTGAGAGTGGATTTTTCAGGCTAGTTGTCTGAGTCTGAAAAATGGAACGCTTTTATATAGTGAACATGATTAATTTCTAAGCTATTACGTTATTCTTGCGTGTACACAGGGCATGACCTCTATACTTACTGGTACGTGAAGTGTGGCCTCTATTCTTACGTGTGCGTAAGGTGTGTTGAATGAGGAAAATAATCTGAGCATTTTATCTTTTGAGTTAAGAGTGGCACACGGATGAAATAATTGTCAAATAATTGCAGGTGATTTCAGTCATTTTTATACAATATTAAATAATACTGCCCTAAATTGGAAAACTGCAGTACCTGCAAAATGTTCGAAACTGACATATGCCACCTATTGGGATCGTGAAACACTAATACACAAGTTACTGTAGTTTCAGAATGATTCTTCAGTGCTTTATTTAGGGGGTCCCATTTGCAGTATCTGTAAAATCAGTAGTAAGGCAAAGGAAAACTGCAGTAACTGCCATTTTTCTCAGTTTTGTATTTTTGCACTTACTGCAGTCTTCCATTTTAGGGCAGAACAGTCCCCCGTGCGTTGTGTTTATCTTTGCTTAAAACTAAAGTATGGTCATGCACTTTATATCATTAAGCTGTGATAGTTTTCACGTCTTGTTGGACAGAACTGAAAGATGCTCCGAATCACGCAAATACTAAACGCTCTGCTATCTTCTGCTATCCTGAAGTATTGCTGCGAGTTTGCTGCTAATTTTACGTTGATGTCAAGACAGTAATACCTTTAAATACTGCTGTCGTGTCCAGATGACATAGCACTAATGTTAACACAATTGTGTCTGGGAGTACGGCCGTGTCCTGAGAATTTTTCATTGGGACCAAAAAAGTATTCTTTTTTAAAACTGTTACTGTCTTGTGGATTAGTGATTTATATTTATTTTCAAGTTCTGCTACATGTCTTGGGTATATGCCATAGTTGTAAAGATAGCATCGGCCTAAACTGCTGCCCTCTGAAATTTTATAGGGATGATAAAAGACTTCTTTCCAAATTCCCTCTTTTCCATATTGTCAGGGACCACTGACTGCCTGCGTGTATTGGCACTGAGTAGCTCTGCATCTGAATCTATTTTGTGGACCCGTGTGGCATCGTATTGGCTAATCCAAACAAGTCATTAAAATTGTAAAAATGCCCCAAAAGATTCCGCCTGGGATTAGCATCCCAGATTAGCGGAAGTAAAATGAGTTGCAATCGCAGTTATCTGTATGGAACAGCACTTAGGGACTCGCATCCGTAACCGTCCTAATTAAGAGTGCTTTTAGGCAACGACCTTACCTTCATTATGAGTGATTATGTATTGGACGTGAATTAATTGCGGGAACGTGGAAAAATACCTGCCAAATATATTCAGTTGTTTCGCGTCGGTGCATCGTGGATTTTTATGATAAACGCCGTTTTACATCGGCCTAATGGAAAGTTGGTTGGATATTTCTGATGTCTGTGTACTTTCATTTATATACTTGTGTATTTTCACGAGTAGTATAGCAATATATACACACAGTATCGTTGTCAGTACTTTGACGGTGCACACTCTTTCCAGTGAAAGAGATTGGTCATTCCATGCTCTTTTCTAGGCCTATCTTTATCAAACGCTTCTTTACTCTCTCTCTCTCTCTTGTCGAGGTCCTCTTCTGGCTTTAGTTTATTTTGGCTAGACTCATGTTTCCTGTTTTGCATCTTCACGTTAAACATTAATATTTTTAGTTCTTGCTTTCCTTTTAGTGCTTCGAAGGCTGTTACCTTTCGGAATTTTTTGGTGTTTAACGCAAAATTTTTATTTATATCTTTCATACTTGCTCTTTGTTAACCAGAAAAGCATCAACCCCTATTTGTTTTTTTTTTTCGTTTCATTTCCATGTGTTTGCATTTAGTATCTCCCTAATGAACCTCCTCCTCCCCCCCCAACTCCTTGTGACTCTACAGCAACAAAACTTTGCGATACCTGAATATTGTCATCATGTAGAGTCACTAGATGGATCTTTAGACCTTGGCATATAGATTCCAGTAGGTAGCCTACTTTCCAGCGCCTCCTGGAAGTGCCCCATGGTCTTCCAGCCCTTTGTAGTATGTGACACCTCGTCAGTACCTTCCAAAGCTATCTGGGGTATCCAAAAATCTCATCTCTAGAGTCATGACCGTACTGAAATTTATTGCTGTACTTTCCAGCCACTGTGTGTTAATTAGACTTTACCAAAGTGTCGTAGATGTTACTCTACAGTTTTACAGAATACATTTTTTTATAAACCTATTCGATTTCAAGCGCGAGGGGAGCAGTTGCCCGTATGTTGCAAACCTCGTTTTCAATCACTCTGCGCTTTGAAAAAATTGAAAAAGGGTTTCAGGAGAAATTGCAAGTCCTCCCACCGCCCTTCCGTCCTTCCCCAGGCATTGTTTCTTCTTCTTTTATTTATGTATTTACTTTTACTTTTGCCATTTCATGTGCGATGCTTTTAACACGTCTTGGGATACCGTACACATATTTACGTCATCACAGCCTGAATTAATGCTTTCTTCAGTAGGCCTACTTTTCTTTCTAATAAAGCCTATAAGTAGACCTCTTGCATCACGCCAGTATTAGGTGGTTTTGCGCCCTCGCACACACACACACACACACACACACACACACACACACACACACACACACACACACACACACACACACACACACACACCCCTCGGGTGCTTGTATATTGCGAGAATCCTAACGCGTTTACCACCTCAATGTCTATTAAATATAAAGCCTCGATATCTGCGTCCCTGGTGTCAGTGATAACTGGGTTTCGTGCAATATCTGGAAGGGGGCCATCAGACATTGCAAAAAGAGAGGAGAGAGAGAGAGAGAGAGAGAGAGAGAGAGACAGAGAGAGAGAGAACTTCATATCTGGAGAGCAAGAGGAAAGAGAAGAGAAAAGAGAAAATATATATATATATATACTGTATATGTATAAATATATATATATATATATATATATATATATATATAGAGAGAGAGAGAGAGAGAGAGAGAGAGAGAGAGAGAGAGAGAGAGAGAGAGAGGACTTCATATCTGGAGGGCAAGAGGGAGAGAGAAAACTTCATATACATATATATATATATATATATATATATATATATATATATATATATATAGAGAGAGAGAGAGAGAGAGAGAGAGAGAGAGAGAGAGAGAGAGAGAGAGAGAGAGAACTTCATATCTGGAGAGGGGAAGAGACCGAGAGAGAGAGAAACTGAGACATTGGGAGAGTGAGAGAGAAAACTTCATATCTGGGGAGAGAGTGGGAGAACTTCATATCTGAGCGAGAGAGAGAGCGGGGGGGGTGGGGAATATAGATCAATCAGATAAACTCTTATCATTCATGGCTGGGACGGGAGACTTCCCTGGAAAGACAGACCCCTTCCAGTGACGAGCGTCTGACGAAGAGACGCAGCAGAAACCTCACTAGGATGTGCTGATGGGAATGGTGGTTGTCAGCAAAAAAAATAAAGTCTTTTTAGATTTATGTTAGAAATCTATCATTTGGTGCTGTTCTTAACCATTTAAAATTTATGATAGTATTGAATATGAACGCCCAAACACACACACACACATATATGTATATACTAGAAGCGAAGGATGTTAATTTGTAAGACACTGAAGTGTGTGTGTGTATATATATATATATATATATATATGTGTGTGTGTGTGTGTGTGTGTGTGTGTGTGTCTGTGTGTGTGTATGTATGTATGTATACATACATATACTGTATATACATATATGTGTGTATATATGTGTATATATATATATATATTATAATATATATATATATGTATATATATATATATATACATATATATACTTCAGTGACTTACAAATTACCATCATCCCCCCATTTCCAGTCAAAGGGAGACGTCGTTATCCATTCATGCAATTGCGCACAAAACAAATGCAAATATAATTCGCGCTCTCTGTATACTGACTGCTCTGAAGGTTTTAGACTTTTGCAATTTCCATAACGTTTTCGCGATCATTGATTCATTATAACACGGTGCAATGGGCGGTATCGAATTTTTGACGTGTGTGAGCCGGTATATTTTTATTTTCGGCTCGCGTTTCCATTGTTCTCCTCTCTTAAGTTTTTTTGCCAATTTATTTCTCCTTTGAGGATGAGCAAAATGAGCGAACATTATATATATATATATATATATATATATATATATATATATATATATATATATATATATATATATATATATATATATATATAAATATATATATATGTGTATATTACATTATATTTATATGTACAATATTTATATATATAAATATTTATATATATATGTATATATATGTATATATACATTATCATGTACGTGATTATATATAGTTGTACTTTCTTTTATAAAGCTAGATTCAATATGTTCCTTTCCAGTGCATTATTAGAATATACAATCCTTTGCCCCAGTTGATAGCATGATTGTTCTCACTATGTACAAATATATATATCTCACACATATGCTGTTCAATTCTTTTTATGCTTTCCCGGTTTTGGCCAATATAGTTGTCACAAGACTTACACGGAATTTTATATACGTGTAAGTCTTGCATGGCCAAACAACTGGAAAAAAAGAATTGAACAGCATAGAAAATAGATATGCACCTGGAAATGTTATATTTGTACATGTTAATGGCTCATGCTAAAGTTGATTTTGAATTGCTGGTTCCTTGTACTCACAGGAATAATTGCTTTTTCAAAAAGAAATTTTTATTTAACCTTTGGTAGGCAGTAGAGATTATAAAGGAGAAAATAAAAAATATAGATGAGAATAATTTTAGAAGATCAAAATGTCCCTGGGAGTTATTGTGATTTTGCCAAATACTTTTTTCAGTCACACCGGCCCTCTCTTGGATGTCCCTTGCTCTCTATATCAGTCCTTCGTCAATCTTGGAAATAAAGTCGAAACCGGTCAGGACCTACACCCCGTTTCTTATTTTTCACCTGTGGTTTGGATATATATATATATATATATATATATAATATTTGTATATATATTATATTTATAAATATATATTTTATATATATTTATAGTACCTGGACGGTATTTATATGACAGTGAATATATATATATATATATCCTCTGGTACATGAGCTCAAAGTTGATTTTGAATTGCTTGGAACCATTGCTTTTGTTTATATAATGGTGTGTTATGGGTAAAAAATATAGCAGAATAATTTTAAATATCAATGCCCAGTCAACCTTCATGTTACAGTAAAAATACAGGTTTGTACCTGGACGGGTAACCGCCAGTGAACGGTAATTGGTCCTTGGACCAGTGAGGACGTGGGTATGAGCAGCCAAAAAATCAGGAACATGTTACAGAATTCAGGTGTCTGATGTGAACGGTAATTGGTCACAGTGAGGCTTGAGCAGCCAAAAATCAAAAGTAGAGAGAGAGAGAGAGAGAGAGAGAGGGGGGGAGAGAGAGAGAACCTCGGGTTTTTTTTTGACACCCAGTTTATTGTTTAAATCAATCATGCAATCAATCAGTCAACTTCCTTGTGATTTGATTTGTCTTCATTCATAACGAAATCTTTCAGTAGGCTTTTGTATTTTGTTATTCAGTTGTTTTATCTAATTTTTACTCAATTGTTACCTTTCTTAATGTTGACCTGCTCTAAAGTTCGTAGCTTAACCTGACGAAAGAGTTTTAAAAACTATTTAACCGAGTCTTTGATGACGGGAATTTTATATTGCCTTGAATCGAACAGCATTTTGCAATATCGGCGAGGGGTGTAATCCCCCTCCCCAAGCTTTCGGTAACCTAGGTCACGAATTTTTTCACATCAAATATAGATAGACCGAACGAATGTATCACATGATGGAATACGCTGAAATAGATTTCTGTTAAAAGTTCCGCGCTGTTGTTTTACCTCCGTATTTGATGTGAAAAAAAAAACGATTAAAAAGATGTGTCATCGCGTTTTATATATATGTGTGTGTGTGTGTGTAATGAAAAAGCCCTAGGATTTGATATTGCAGTGTCACTTAAAGGCAAATGGAAATTCATCGAAATTGGTGTTTGATAAAAGTATATTACTTACTTTCGATGGAAAGGATAGAACTTATATTCTGTTTTTCGTTTGCTCTGCGATTTAATGCAGTTAGGAATCACTGGTTTATGTGGAAATCGAGCTAGATATTGTAGGGAGTCAGAGTAACGTAATTGGATTTCTAATATGAATATCAGACTACACATAGTTATTTATTTTCGGAAGTCAGAGTAACATTAATTGATTTCTAGTATGAATATCAGAATACAATAGAAACACGTAAAAAGTTATTTTTGCTTTTATATAAAACCAGACACACGCATGCACGAAAAAGGTGAGTGGCTGAGTGTGTTCAGGGGGCGTCTGCGCGCTGCAAAGTTTATAGGTAGCTGATCCTACAGAGGCTTTTGTGCAACAGTTGAAGGATGAAAATGTTAGTGACCATTGTCATGTTTTTTTCTGGAGCCAGCCAACACCCATTATGGAAAACCCTCATTTGTAGAAAATATATGCATATTTATAGTTCTGTTGTTAGCTTACCTGCAGCGTTAGGTAGTTAGTCAACTGTGGTGTCTTGAAATCGGGATGGGAAAGGAATGGGGCTAGCGGCCCCACTGGAAATGGTTTGCTGAGACCCGGTTTGTTAACACCTTTCGAAACCACCCTTTTTTCAAGCAAAGAGACTCTCTCTCTCTCTCTCTCTCTCTCTCTCTCTCTCTCTCTCTCTCTCTCTCTCTCTCTCTCTCTCTCTATCTCTATATATATATATATATATATATATATATATATATATATATATATATATATATATGTATGTATGTATGTATGTATGTATATGTATATATATGTATGTGTGTGTGAGATTGTGCGTCTGTATGTATATTGTAAGTATAAAATGTGACAATAAAAGATGATATACAAGCCTATAGAAGTTTGCATAACGTAATCAGAGAGCAATTGTGAGAGAGAAAAAGAGGGCAAGCGATGAAAATAGAGAGGTGAATGCGAGGAGAAACTAATGGGAGAGTGAGTTGTTCTTCTACGGGGAAGTTGGTGCAGAGTATAAGCTTCATGAGGAAATGGATCCCGGAATAAAAGACGCAAACAGAAGTATGCTTTCTGATGTGAATAAATCCTTTACATCCTTGCTCGATGGAGTGAGTATTTCGAAAACTTGTCGAATGTGAGAAATTTGATGTGCGAGGAATGATCACAATAGTGTAATGAAGTGGCAACTTCCACCCCCAAAAAAAAAAAAAAAAAAAATTTCACTGTATCAACTTTACTGAAAGTTCCAACACGTTTCCACATATTCAGCATTCAAAAAAATTTTCTACAGATTATACTTGTATGTGAGGAGAGGTGGCCTGGATGGTGATACGAGGCCACCTGATAAAAAAAAAAAAGGTTCCCCAACAAGGTATGTGGAGTAGGGACTGAAAAAGTACCTATAAAATAAAAGAGAGGGGGGGAAGTTTTCTTTCACTTGGGAGAAAGTGGATCGAGAGATCAGGTAATAGAAAGTTTTAAATTATTTTTCTATAATTTTCTCCTATTGAGGATGGAAGCAGAACATAAAGCACGTCAATATGAGAGCAGTTCTCCAAACAGAAAAGAATAAGCTCCGTAGAAGGGTTGTGCTGTCAGCGCACCCTACTCAGCGCAATGTAGGCATTACTTAAGGTTCTCTGCAGCGTCCCTTCGGCCCCTAGCTGCAACCCCTTTCATTCCTTTTACTACACCTCCGTTCATATTCTCTTTCTTCCACCTTACTTTCCACCCTCTCTTTTCAATGGTTTCAACATAATTTTCAGCACTGAATGACCTCATAGGTCCCAGTGCTTGGCCAGTGGCCTAAATTTTATGTCCAGTTCAGTTCTCTTTCTTCCATCTTACTTTCCACCCTCTCTTTACAACTGTTTCAACATAATTTTCAGCGCTGAATGACCTCATAGGTCCCAGTACTTGGTCAGTGGCCTAAATTTTATATTCGATTCAGTTCAGAAAAGAATAATAATTACAGAATAAAGGTTTAGCAACTTGGACGAAGGCAAAAAAAAAAAAGAAGAAAAATACATTGTATAAAAACTCTTCTGAGCATCCGGGAACCTCCATTGACATAGCTGGGTCAAGTGGAAGACCCATAAAGGCAAGGGATGATGGCGGTCATCGCCATTCAGGGTAAAACGCTAAGCATCGTCCGAGGGCGATCAGTGGCTCCCCTTCGTTTACCTGGCCGCTTAACACACCTGGAGGAAAGGGCTCCCCTTAATGACTGACTCTCTCGGCGCGAATGCTGCCCGTAATCGCCGGCAGGTATTTCCGCCTAATGCGCCTTGGGAGGTATATTCTCGAAAAGGGCGTCTCGTGGTCACCTCCACGACGTCCGACCAATTTTACCTGAGGGGAAAAAATTGGCGGAGTTGTTGTATCGTTGATCTGAGGGTTGCCTGTTTTTTCCTGTGTGATTTATGTTTATTATTCCTTGTAGTTATATATTAGATATATATATATATATACACATATATATATACATACATACATACATACATACATATAATTTGTTTGCATCATTTCTATTTTTTAGTATTTTATATATAATTTATATATATATATATATATATATATATATATATATATATATATATATATATATATATATATATACACATATACATATATATATATATATACATATATATATATATATATATATGTATACACATATATATATGTATATATATGTGTGTGTGTATATAATATATATATGTGCGTGTATATGTACATATATATTTATATGAGTCTATACAAATATAAACCGAAATAATGGAATAACGAAATGGTTACAGATCACCTTCACACTTATCTTTATTAAATATTTTCCATAACCCTTTGACACAGCCCAATACTGTATATACGTAACAATACCCTCTACAAGCCTTCTGTAGAGAGAGAGAGAGAGAGAGAGAGAGAGAGTTCGTAAAGCGACCAAGAATGGGATCCTTCTTCTTCTTCTTCTTCTTCTTCTTCTTCTTCTTCTTCTTCTCCTACCATCGCCCGTTTCCCATAATCGCTTTACGAATGGGACACACCCCTCCGCGCCACCGAGCCAAATAGACCCGCGCCCATCGCTATAAAACCGTCTAATTCGAGCGTTTAGTGACACTCCTTCGCGGGAGATGGGGCCCCGCGTTTGGGCAAATTACGTCTGCGGATGCTGTTTTGTTTTTGGGTGTGTATAGGTGTATAGTGATGCATATGTTTGTGTGTGTCTGTCTGTACGTGTGTTTGTGTGTGTGTGAGAGAGAGAGAGATTTTCTTTGAAATTTAGATGACATTCTGACTATTGTAGGGAAGTGATAGAGAGAGAGAGAGAGAGAGAGAGGGGAGGTTTTCTTTGAAATTTGCATGATTATTCTAATTAAGTCTAGGGGAGAGAAATAGGGGAACATTAAAGATATTAGAGAGAGAGAGAGAGAGAGAGAGAGAGAGAGAGAGAGAGAGAGAGAGAGAGAGATTTCTTTGAAATTTAGATGATATTTTGACTGTTTTGGAGATAGAGAGAGAGAGAGAGAAAGAGAGGTTTTCTTTGAAATTTACATGATATTCTAATTATTAGGTGTGAAAAGGGGAGAGAAAAGAGGAGAGAGAGAGAGAGAGAGAGATTTCTCTGAGAGAGAGAGAGAGAAGAGAGAGAGAGAGAGAGAGAGGTTTTCTTTGAAATTTGGGTGATATCTATCAATCTAGGGAAGTAGAAAAGGAGAGAGAAAAGATTTCGAAAGATTAAAGATATTAATGTTATGTGAGAGGAGAGAGAGAGAGAAGAGGAGAGATAGTTCTCACCTCAGTCAATGTAGAGTATATAGGTATCCTTTTCCATGCCAAGCATTACTTTTAAGATCACTATTTTCAAGTCAACAACCTCAGGGAGATCAGTCGTATTATTTGTTCCCATATTATATTTTTCCAACGAGGATCAACAAGCTTTAATACATTTATTACAGGTTTGTTCAACAAGCTTTAATACATTTATTATAGATTTGTTCAACAAGCTTTAATACATTTATTACAGATTCATGATCATTTATTACTGACTGAAGAATTAACTAAACTTATTATTATAAATATTGTCATCATTATGAATTACATTACTAACTATGCTTTTAGGGATAAAATTCACCATTTGGGAATTCATCGTTCACTCTCCTTCTATTTCGACTTTTCGTGTAAATGTATCTTTTCATTCAACTTTATAGACACACGTTCACTTGATAAACATAGTTCGTATTTGACTGCCTCTGTAGAAAATGGCCCTTTTGAACATTTGCTGGAACTCCTGAATGCATGACTTATCCCCCTTATATATACGGGGGCCTTTGATCCCTGGAATAGTGTTATCAAGGTTTTGATGCACAAACAAACTGCGTCTTTGTACTTGGCAATCCCGTCAGCTTTTGGGACTCCCATTCTGCTTCCTTGTACCTCACCCTCAAGCACCCATCTTCCTTGGTAGTTTTCTGTAAAAGAAAGCTAGTGAGATGGCTATTTGTCCGTCCGTCCGCACTTTTTCTGACCGCCCTCCGATCTTAAAAACTACTGAGGCTAGACGGCTGCAAATTGGTATGTTGATCATTCACCCTCCAATCATCAGACCTTCTAGCCACAGTAGTTTTTATTTTATTGAAGGTTAAATTTAGCCTTGATCATGCGTCTGGCACCGCTATAGGTGCCAACAACACACCACCACCGCCGCGAGTAAAAGTTTCATGGAAGGGCGGCTGAGAGT
>NC_089745.1:7855917-7865917 GCF_040412425.1 Macrobrachium rosenbergii | reverse complement strand
TGGAGAAACTTCGGTGAATATTTTTACTAAGCCTTCAGAATATATAATACCAATTTTCAAAGGTTTAGGTTGTATTGAATGAGTTCGTGTAATATTAGAGAAATTTTGTAATAAAAATCCACAATTATATAGTAAACTATATTTCTATGTAAAATACATAAAGCAAAAATTTTCGAACACTTGAACGGTGTTCCTCACCAGTGCTAACGTTCGAAAGTCTTTCCTTGTTTATTTTACACAGTAATATACTTTACTATATAATTACGGATTTTTATTACAGATTGTTTTTCACGAGATTGTGAATTTCTTAGCATTAGAGAAATTTATAATACCCTCAGTCAAAAGGTTGGTTATTCTTTAAGAGTTCATGCGATATGATAGATTTTGATAAGACGCATAGTTCGCGAATCAAATCTTTAAAGTTTAACGGTTGTTTTGTGAAATACACTGGAAAGTTTCTTTGGGGCTTTTCACAAAATCTTAGAATTTTGAGATATCAGTTTTTGCCATGTTTGACGCTTGTTTTAAAGTGACAACTCAATTCCGATTTCAGTGAATCTGAAAAGTATTCTTGCACTATTTCATTTAACCTTAAAAAGTTAAATAATTAGTTTTCAAATGCTGAGTATTTGTTCAAAGTTAAATAATTAGTTTTCAGATGCTGAGCATTTGTTTAAAATTAAACCATTAGTTTTCAAATGCTGATATTTGTTCATTAAATAATTAGTAAATGCCAGCGGTTTAAAGTTAATTTAGTTTTCAAATGCTGAGCATTTGTTTAAAGTTAAGTAATTAGTTTTCAAATGCTTAGCATTTGTTTAAAGTTAAATAATTAGTTTTCAAATGCTTAGCATTTGTTCAAAGTTAAATAATTAGTTTTCAGATGCTTAGCATTTGTTTAAAGTTAAATAATTAGTTTTCAAATGCTTAGCATTTGTTCAAAGTTAAATAATTATTTTTCAAATGCTGAGCATTTGTTTAAAGTTAAATAATAATTTTCAAATGCATAGCATGTATTTACGATATGCGTTTCTTTAAAATTCAGCGTTTGTCTTTTGATAGATGTGTTTTTGCCACCGAAGGCGAACGATGGAGATCGATAATGCCTCGGATAAAAATATGGTAATCTGTTTGGTCGGCGACGAGCCTTTTCGCCAGAATGGCGAAAGAAGAAGATTTGCATGACACAGATATTGCAAAGCAGTCCTCGTGCCTGGGAATTCAACACTTTCCGTGGGCCAATCACAAAGTGAAAAATGTTGCTTTCTGTGAGTGGTAATTTGAAATAGGCTACTGGTGAATCGGTGAAGTATTTTTCCAGTAATGATTTGTTGACTTGCCTTAAAGTGATACTAGATTAAATAAGTATTTTCGCTGAAACGGAAAGGTTGGTTTTATTCCACTGCCGGATTATTTGCGTTTTACGACGGAAAAATAGTTCCTTTATAAATCATTTAGGCCGATTCATACATACGTACATATCTATATATATATATATATATATATATATATATATATATATATATATATATATATATATATATATATATATGTGTGTGTGTGTGTGTGTGTGTGTAATACATATACAACATTTTTTATATATATATATATATATATATATATATATATATATATATATATATATATATATATATATATATATATTTACAGTATATGTACAGGTATATATATATATATATATATATATATATATATATATATGTGTGTATATATATATATATATATATATATATATATATATATATATATATATATATATTGTGACCGCCATCTAGTGAGTGCAAAACTCACTAAATATGTATATTTGTAATACCTCTAAGTTTCTTTAAAGTCCCTGTTCTGTCACTCCTTAAAATTACCTTGTTTCCTCCCTCTTCCTTAATGGGAGAGGAATTTCAGCTCGTATCGTGTACATACCTATTTTGTCAGTGATCATATTATTATTATTATTCGTGAATTTGCATATTGGTGTTATTCATTATTTATTATTATTTTAATAGTGTCAAGTTATAAGAAGTTTATTCATATAATTATTTTTCTTATTTTGGTGTTGGGAAGTTTAATTATAATCATAAAAATCGTTCAAGTGTTTCTATAACCGGCATATTGACTATAATACATTCAGTGCTTATTTTATTTGAACAGTGGAGCAGTGTGCAGTGTTGGTATCAGTATAACAATTATACATGAAGGGCTGAAACAGATATATTTTTTGGTGATATTTTTTTATATATGTAAGTTGTTGTGGTGTACTGCAGGTCATCATTTCTTTAGCCTTTGTCACCAAGGTTAGGTACACTTCACAGCTTGGCTTCCTGGTTTGACAGTTGAGTATTAAGAATTTTGCCTGGTCAAATTAGGGGCCGTGACATATATGGGGGCCTGACCGGGATCTGTTTCTTCAGTGTGTAACCTGATACCCATCTGAACACTCCTGCACGTAAGACTCAATTATTGTGCGTAAGTTTATTTATATTGATTTTTATATTTCCTACGGTATGTACATGGTATCTCCTCTCCTGTTCCGTGAGCTCTCTAGGCATCTGTATTTTGGAGGAAATATCGGCAGCGTATTTTGTTAGTCGTTAGGGATCGGCAGTTGAGCCTGCCATCATTTAAGCCCGCCCCATCATACGAGCCACCCTTACGGACACATCTGGCTGCGACATCGGACGTCCTCATTTTTTTTTCTCGTCCACCCGTTGTATTTACGCCTTCCTCGTCCGTCGGATCGTCTAAGATCCATCGTGATCAGCGTCCTTAATTGCGTTATTTGTACTTTGTGAAGTCTTTAACTTCATGGATAGCTGGGCACCCATCATTTATATTTTGTCTCTTAACTCTGTTAAACGTTTATAATTTTGTACTTTGTATTTCCGCGACCTCTACTAGTACGGTAGTTTCGCTCAGCATTATTGGTGCTTCGTGAGGTGACTTGTTCATTTTACCACTACCTCTATTTACGTCCGCGAACGCTGCTAGTACGGTAGTTTTCGCTCATCACTACCGATACCTCGTGAGTGACTTTGTTCATTTGCCACTACCTTTATTCATCATTGGCATAAAGATATTTTTGAACGTTAACGAGTGGTACACGTAGTTTGGCTGTCTTAGGATTATATCGTGCTTATGTAGTTTTGTATAGTTTACAAGCTTCTCGTTATATATTAGATAGTTGTTCATAGTTTAGTCTATTTGTGTTAGTTTCTTGTGATCGGTAAACATATGAAATATATTTTGTGATTGCTAGTATTATGGTGCTTGCTGTCTTCTTATAGTATTGAGTGCTCTTATTGCCGAACAGTTGCTTAGTTTGTGATTTTGCATTGAAAATTTGAATACCTTGTTGGATAGGTTGACAATTTGTCAGAATCAGATAAAATTGTCTAGCATAATCATAAGCATTATCTTTGCTCCTCTTGTGTATCAGCTTAAGTATCTAGTTTTCATCAGGGTTTCATAGTTTCCTCAGTCCTCTATAAACGTTCTTTTTGAAGTTTATAGTACTTGTTCCATATAATCTTAAGTTTTAGTAAGTATTCAGTCATAACTGTTACTTTCCATAATGTTCAATGTAGAGAAATTTTTGTCTACTCCTAAAACCGAACTTCTAACCTTGCGTTATGCGAAGAAGCAGGAATTGCTGACCATTGCTAAACATTGAATATAACTGTAGATCCATCTCATGTCAAAGCCCGATTAATCAATGATATTCTGCAGTTCCTTATTCAGAAGAAAGCAGTTGATGAAGGCGATGAAGACGTGGAAGATCTACGAAGTCTTACAGAGCAATTGCAACGCCTTCTGTTGATCCAGAAATGGAGAAATTGAAACTGCAAATGCAAGTACTACAGTTGCAACGTCAAACAGAAGCTGAAAAAATCAAAGCAGAAGAGAGAAGACTAGAGTTACACCATCAAGCGGAAGAAGCGAAACTTGCTCTAGAACTAGAACATCAACGACAGCTCAATGAGTTAGAAATAGAAAGGGAAACCAAAGGGCTTCTATTCTCCTAAAGACTAAACAAGATGAAAAGCAAATTCCTGATCCATTTGACCTTATAAAGGCAACCAAACTAGTACCAGAGTTCAATGAACGTGACCCCGAAGTCTTCTTTAAAACTTTCGAGGACACTGCCGCAACTTTAAACTGGCCTAAAGGTAAGTGGGTTCTCCTCATCCGAAACCATCTTAAGGGTAAGGCATCTTTTGTTGCTTCTCAGTTATTAACTAACAAAGATTATGATTCTATTAAGAAAGCTATATTGGATGCCTATGCCATTACTGTTGAGGGATATCGGCAAAACTTCCGAAACTCCTTCAAAAGTGCTTCACAGACATTTGTAGAGTTCTGCGAACTGAAGATCCGGCAATTGAATAAATGGTTAAGTAAGGCAGAAGTGCAGGATTTTGACTCCTTTAAAAACTTAATTGTGTTAGAGGAATTAATCAGGAAGCTGCCTTTTAAATATAGCCACACACATAATGGATAAAGGCGAAACCAATGCACTGAAAGCTGCTAGCATTGCTGATGATTTTGCACTAATCCATAAATACAAACCTTCACAGTCCAAATCTGTATCCTCTCATAAATCTTATAAATATTCTTCACAGGTGTGTTCGTACTGCAAGAAGGAAGGTCATGATATTCAGCACTGCCCCTTGCCTCAATGTAAAAGATCTGACAGTGTGAAATCTGCCACCAGTAAACCTGAACAACCTTCCTCGAGAACTAATCAATCCCATCAAAAGACTCTCCATGTAGCAATTCCAAAACAAGAGGAAGATCCATTCAAAGCATTTACTTGCGCAGGGTCATTAAATGGTATACCTGTTGAGTGTTTAAGGGACACAGGTTCTACTCAGACAATTGTGAGCGTGACCAAAGATCTACCACTGGAACTAACTAAAGAGTACATCACAGTTACAGATTTAACTACCAGCACCACTTTACCCTTAGCTAAGGTAAGGTTATGTTGTCCTTATTTTGACGGTGATACTGTCGTTGCAGTAACTGACAAACAATTACCTCATTCGTCAGTGCAAGTAATCTTGGGTAACGACCTTGCTGGGTCAAAGGTACTCGACACAAATCTGATTATCACTGATCCTAAGATCATTTTTAATAAAGAAAATACGGACAAACAGCCTACCAATGAAGCAGAGATAGTACAAGTTGCTACCAGGTCAGCCCGAGAAGACGAAAAAGCAAACCTAGATAAGCAAAAATAGAACTACAGCGGCATTAGACATCATCGATATCCATAAAGATGATTTCAAATATCATCAGAGGGCAGATCCCAGCTTAGCAGTTTGCTGGAAGAAAGTCTCAGACATTAATGATTTATCCAAAACTCCTTGTTTTTATCAGGATAAAGATTTTCTTTTCGTTTTTTCAGACCATCCAAATCTCCGTCCACCCATACATGGCTAGATCAACATCAACTTGTTGTACCTTCGGTCTTCCGAAAGTCATTGCTGGACTTGGCTCACTCCACCGAATCTCATTTGGGAATTCACAAAACTTTCGACAGATTGGCTGAGAACTTCTTCTGGCCAGGAATGAAGAAAGATGTGAAGGATTTCGTTCAACAGTGCCATCATTGTCAGGTCACCGGTAAGCCCAATGAGTCCATTCCACCTGCTCCTCTCCAACCCATTCCAGTGCCAAAAAATCCATTTGATAAAGTAATCATAGATTGCGTAGGGCCATTACCAAAAACGCGAAGGGGAAATGAATATTTATTAACAGTATTATGTCCTACCACTAGATATCCTCTAGCAATACCCATAAAAAATATCCATGCAAAAACGATCATTGGACAGCTACTTAAAGTTTTTACCACCTTTGGGTTTCCTAAAGAACTCCAATGTGATCAAGGGACCAACTTCACCAGCAATCTTTTCAGGCAAGCAATGGCAGAATTCAGCATTCGTAATGTGTATGCCACAACATATCACCCACAGACTAATGGGGCCCTGGAACGTGTCCATCAAACGATAAAGAGCTTACTAAGGAAGTACATAAGTGAGACTTCAAAGACTTGGGATGAGGAACTAGATCTACTCATGTATATCTTGCGAAGTGTCCCTAATGACTCTACTGGTATATCCCCATTTGAGCTAATGTTCGGCAGAAAGCCCAGAACAACCTTAAGTATGGTCAAAGAGGATATCATAAACAAAAAGATAGAAACAGTCTCCAGCGTTTCCTCTTACCTAAGTGACCTCAAAGAGAAACTATTAAATATGTACAATTTTGCATTTAACAATATTTCAATTTCACAGAGTAAGATGCAGAGATTGTATGATCGGAAAGCTAAGGTGAGGTCCTTCCAGCCAGGTGAACGAGTACTGATCTACCATCCAATTGCAGGAGCACCTCTTCAAGAGAGATATATTGGGCCATACATGAAGTTATTCATAGACATGGTAAGGTAACCTACCTCATTAGTACTCCAGACCGTAAGAAAAATCACAACTAGTACATGTAAATCTGTTAAAATCCTACCATGGTCCTACTCCAGTAATTGGTCACCTAGTATCTTCTGACTGCCATAAAGAAAAATTGGAACAACCTTGCCAGAAAGTGGATTCTGACTCCTCTAATGAAGATAACTTACTTTCATGGAAGGACTGTACAAACAGTGAGATATTAAATTCATTAAACTCTTTCTTAAATCAGTTGGAGCCTTCTCAAAAAACAGGAACTAACTTCACTTTTACTTTCTTTTCCTGAGGGTGTGCTCAGACCAACCCCAGGACTGTACCATTATCAGTCATGACATCATGCTAGAACCAGGTGCTGTTCCCATACGCCAACCATTTTACCGTGTGGTAGGAAAAAGCTGAGATATTGCGCCAAGAAGTAAAGTATTTGCTTGATAATAACTTAGCAGAACCTAGTCTGTCTCCATGGGCGTCTCCATGCATACTGGTACCTAAACCTAATGGACAGTATAGAATGTGTACAGATTATAGGAAAGTCAACAACATCACAATAAAGGATTCTTACCCTCTTCCCAGGATATCTGACATTCTTGATAACATTGAAATGCTAAATATCTAACTAAAATAGACCTCCTTAAAGGATATTACCAAGTCCTCTTACTAATAAAGCTAAAGAAATATCTTCATTCATAACCCTTTTGGGTTGTATTCTTACAGGGTCATGCCTTTCGGCCTCTGCAATGCTCCAGCCACCTTCCAGAGGTTGATGTCAGAGGTGATTAGAGATCTTGATAACACCTACGTCTACATGGATGATTTAGTTGTTGCCACGAACGCCTGGTCTGAACATCTGGATGCTTTAAAGAAACTTTTTCAACGGTTATCCACGGCTCAGTTAACCATAAATCTAGCTAAAAGTTCCTTTGGTTTAGGGAAGGTAACATATCTTGGGCATGTTATTGGAAATGGTAAGGTTATGCCTAAAGGTACAAATGTACAGACTATTTTAGACTTTCCTCAGCCAACCACCCAGTAAGCAATTAAAATCTTTTCTTGGGATGGTTTCTTATTACTCAAAATTCATCAAAACTTTTCCAACATAACTGCTCCTTTGTACTCATTAACATCTCCTAAAATTAACTTTGAATGGACTAGAGAACATACCTGTATATTTGATCAACTTAAATCAGTTATGACATCTTCACCCATACTTCAAACGCCTAACTTAATAAACCCTTTATCTACATGTAGATGCTTCCGGAACTGGCTTTGGGGGGGTCTTGATGCAGCAACATCAAAGTTCTTTGGCCACACCTCCTCCGCCTCTGCATCATCTCATGCCCATTGCCTATTACTCGGGGTACTTCAAAGGAGCCCAGACACGATGGGCAACAATTGAGAAGGAGCTTTATGCCATAATAGCTGCTCTTCTCCACTTCAAACCGTATCTGGAGGGCAACCAGCACGTGATCATATACACAGATCACAACCCATTGATCTTCCTGGATCGAGTGAAATTGAAGAATAATAAGCTTCTACGATGGTCGTACATCTCTCCGAATTCAACATTAAACTGCAAGCCATTCAGGGTCCACAAAATATATTAGCAGATACTCTCTCCAGGATACCTCAAACTACATCCTAATCTGAACATGACTTGCGGCCTGTCATGCGCTACTCTCTTCAGTTGCTCCACTTCGTAGAGCCCTCTCAGTGGGGAATGTGACCGCCCGCCATCTAGTGAGTGCAAAACTCACTAAATATGTATATTTGTAATACCTCCTAAGTTTCTTTAAAGTCCCTGTTCTGTCACTCCTTAAAATTACCTTGTTTCCTCCCTCTTCCTTAATGGGGAGAGGAATTTCAGCTCGTATCGTGTACATACCTATTTTGTCAGTGATCATATTATTATTATTATTCGTGTATTTGCATATTGGTGTTATTCATTATTTATTATTATTTTAATAGTGTCAAGTTGTAAGAAGTTTATTCATATAATTATTTTTCTTATTTTGTGTTGGAAGTTTAATTGCAACCATAAAAATCGTTCAAGTGTTTCTATAACCGGCATATTGACTATAATACATTCAGTGCTTATTTTATTTGAACAGTGGAGCAGTGTGTGCAGTGTTGGTATCAGTATAACAATTATACATGAAGGGCTGAAACAGATATATTTTTTTGGTGATATTTTTTATATATGTTGTGGTGTACTGCAGGTCATCATTTTTTTAGCCTTTTGTCACTGCTGTTAGTACACTTTACAGCTTGGCTTCCTGGTTTGACAGTTGAGTATTAAGAATTTTGCCTGGTCAAATTAGTCAGATTAATATATATATATATATATATATATATATATATATATATATATATATATATATATATATATATATATATATATATATATATATATATATATATATATATATATATAATGGTTGAAATGGCTGTCTGCACGAACTGCAAAGTTTGTTTCGTACAAAGATAAAGAAGATAATTCCTTATTTAATTACCTTCAGGACTCAGTTTTTCACTTTTTTTGAAAGCCGGATCAGCATTCATAAGATTTGACTATTAGAACCAACAGTACATGAAATCTTTGTTAATAAGATTTGTCAAATCCTCACACACACACACACACACACACACACACACACACACACACACACACACACACACACACACACACACACCTCCCCAAACCATCTACCCCTCACCAACTACACGAAAGTTATTTCCAACATAATGAACTTCCGTGAAGATGCCAAACTATTCTCTAGAAATGGTTTCAGGTCTGATTGCGTTAATTTTGAGATTTAATTAATTGTTTTCAAATTATTATTGTTATTTATTTATTACAAAAAGAAAGCGGTGACATTGTGGTAGATAATCCGTAGAGTTTTGTAAGCAAAGGCTCAAAATAACGAGTCATTTAGTTATGTGCTATAATTGTTTACATTAATTATGGTGAGAAGCTAAATATGATTGAGCATCCTCTCTCTCTCTCTCCTCTCTCTCTCTCTCTCTCTCTCTCTCTCTCATGTTATTTTCCAGTCCATCTTTAATGAAAGTCTGTCTACCTTGTTATTGGTCCTTCATTTGATGAAAGTCTCTCTCTCTCTCTCTCTCTCTCTCTCTCTCTCTCTCTCTCTCTCTCTCTCTCTCCTTATTTTACAGTCCTTCAGTTTATGAAAGTCTCCTTCTTTCGGTATTTTCCAGTCCTTCATGTAATAAAACTCTCTCTCTCTCTCTCTCTCTCTCTCTCTCTCTCTCTCTCTCTCTCTCTCTCTCTCTCTCTCTCTCTCTCTCTCTCTCTCTCTCAGCAGCAGCAGCGCTTTCATAGAATATCCTTCAAATTTAACACAGGAACATCCTCCCTCGGATGAAACCCGAAAGTTTTAAAAGTTAAACTTGAAGACAAACAACCTGACAAAACTTTATTGAAAGTTAATTAAGCAAAGAGTAACGCTATTTATCAGCATCAGAGTTCACTGCCCGCTCTCTCTCTCTCTCTCTCTCTCTCTTCTGTC
>NC_089745.1:7780917-7853417 GCF_040412425.1 Macrobrachium rosenbergii | reverse complement strand
TGCTGCTTTGCAAAGTTATTGCATTAATAGTACCAGACTGCTAACGCCAAATATACTGCTCAGCATCTATTCAACACTGAAAAAAGTAGTCCGTTGCAACAAAAAATGCATGCAAGGGATTCTCCCACTAAATGTTTGCTTGAACAAAGAGAAGTTTTCGTAAATAACCATCTTCCACCTTTCCATTTGATTTAATCCTTTTAAAGCATCGCTGAATATTAAAAAAAGGAACTCAGCTGTATTATTTTAACTCACTGGTCTGGCTAAACTGTTTAATGATAGTAATAACACTCTCTGGGTACCGTTTTCGCCATGATAACTGGTTACCTTCAGTTCACTGCCGTCTTGCCAACCACCCTTATAGTCTCCCTGTGACCTTTTTTCTTTGCCAAACCCCTTTTCCATCCATTTGCCAACCCCTATCTAACCCCCTTGCCATATCGTTAAATCTACCACTCCACCGATACTCTAATAACCTCCCCTTCCCCTTTCCCTCCCCCCTCCTCTCTCACCTGTTCTTTTTGCCAAATCCCATTTCCATCCATTGGCCAACCTTTGTCTAACCCCCTTAACATATCATGAAATCTACCCTCACTGATACTCTAATAACCTCCCTTCCCTTTCCTCCCCTCCCCCCACTCCCCTCCCTCACTATTCTCTTTGCCAAATCCACTTTTCCATCCATTGGCCAACCCCTGTCTAACCCCCTTAACATATCGTTAAATCTACCACTCCACTGATACTCTAATAACCTCCACTTCCCTTTCCCTTCCCTTCCTTTCCCCTCCCCTCCCCTCTCCCCCCCATGGCCAAGAGATCCCCCCCCCCCAGACGACTTAACTCATTGTTTGGAATGACAATTTCACACAATTAAAAGTCATGTCGCGAGATTTAACGCGTCTTCTTCTGTCCAGAGTTATCCGGGAGGGATATTTGAAAACTTTGGACATTAGAATGCTGTTTAAGTTCGGATACTGTGCGCTGGAGCTTTAGAGACTCTCTCTCTCTCTCTCTCTCTCTCTCTCTCTCTCTCTCTCTCTCTTTTTACAAGTGCTTTTGAACAACTAACTTCCCACCCTCCCTCCACCAACAGTCTCCCCTACCCCACTCGCCTCCACGGTGTAATTCTGCCCGGTGCCTGCTCAAAATTTTTTGGTTAGTTTTAAGTTAATGTCGTGACAGCATCTGGTGCTTGCTTTCGTTGGAAGCTCTGCTCTCTTGTGAGAAGTATTTAGGAAGTGTTTGGTTGGTTGGAGAGAGAGAGAGAGAGAGAGAGAGAGAGAGACTGCTTGCTTGTTTGTATGCATGGAATTGCCCGCCGGCCAGTAAAGGAAATAATGCAGTATTTCCGATGATATTTGTTTTGACTTAAAATTATATTTTTATATTATTGGAAAGAGGCTTTCAATTATCGTAAATCAGTTAATGTTTCAGTCTCTCTCTCTCTCTCTCTCTCTCTCTCTCTCTCTCTCCTCTCTCATTTCACCTTATTAAGAGTTTCTGTCGTAAGTATGTTGTACTCTTTGGCAAATGGCATTGCCTGAATGACTTGATGAGCGGAAAAATGTCAGATTTTATGGTTTACACGAAGATACTTCTCACTCCAGTTGATCACGTGGTATGCTGGGGCTCGAACTTAGGTCCACCATGAAAGAGAAAAAGGAATGAAGCATTCTGGCTATAGAAATGAGCAGTGATAAACCGATTGATAGGGAAACAAAGACTGCATACATATTCCACAGTTGTGCAATAATGCAAATGCATATACGAACATATATGCAAATGCATTTCTCACAGTAAAAACAAGATTTTGAAACCTCATGTATTGAAGGTATATTTTTTTTTTTAAACACTTTCATATGAAATATCTTGAATGTCTTTAGGTCGTTATACCTTATGTTCAGAGTAAGATTATCGTTGAAACTTCATTTGTCTCTCTTCTTTTCATCATATCTGAACCCATTCCTTTCAGGTTTTGAAACCTTTTATTAAAATTTCATTTACTTATTCTCGAAGTAGGGCAACTTTTGAAACCCTTACGTCTTATTTCTTGAAACCTAGGAAACCCCTATCTCATCCTTAAAGGCTGATTCACATCATAACACCACGTCATCGACACATCACGTCACGTCAAAGTACGTGAGAATTTCTTACATGTAATCAGATGGACTTGTTCAAACCATCACGTCAGGTCGCCATCAAGTCGCACATCGTCACCACCATCACACCGTCGGACGACACGATTTGGAAAGAATATTTTGACGTGACGTGACGTGACGGTGCTTGGATGCAAGTTTCTTACCGCTAAATCTGTGAGTCGCTGAGGTTGGACACGAACTGAACGGGATTGTGAATACAAGGCACGGTTAATGGGACGGTGACGTGACGTGACGTGACGTGACGGTGACGTGATGGTACAGTAATTAGCGTTATGACTTCTCCCCATCTTATTTTATAAGAAGCTCCTCCCTTTTGTCTCATCTTCAAAAACCCTTTGAAACCCTGTTTGGGAAAACTCGCCCGGGAGGAAATTCGGGCGAAGAGCATTGGACGTCCGCGGGATATTCCCATGAAATAGCGAGGCAATCGCGCGCCAAATGATCCAACTTTTCTTTGTATATCCTAAAGGAGACTTTTGATTTCGAAAGTTATAATTGTATAAGTCTGCGGAAGCTGTTCTTCCAAATGTAAAGTTTGGAGGGTGGGGGGATCCGTTCATAAATTCATGGCCGTTCGACTGCAGCGTTTACGATGGGGGATTTATGGATTTATGGCGGTGAATGAGAGGATTTCTGATGAATTTATGCATTTGGGGATTTTTGTTTAAAGCCTGGGAGATGTTTTGCCAAATGTAAAGTTGGGGAAACCATTCTTAATTACATGGCCGTTCGGCTGCACTTTTTACGATGGGGGATTTATGACGGTAAATGAGAGTATTTATGATGAATGTATGAACCGGGGATTTTTGTTTAAAACCGGGAGATGTTCTGTCGAATGTAAAGTTGGGAAACCCGTTCATAATTACATGGCCGTTCGACTGCAATGTTTGCGATGGGGAATTTATGGATTTATGACGGAGAATGAGGGGATTTATGATGAATTTATGCATTTGGGGATTTTTGTTTAAAGCTGGGAGATGTTCTGCCGAATGTAAACTTGGGGGGAAACCAATCATAAGTTCGTGGCCGTTCGAATGCAGCGTTTACGATGGGGGATTTATGGATTTATGACGTCGAATGAAAGGATTTATAATGAATTTACGGATTTGGGGATTTTTGTTTAAAGCTGGGAGATGTTCTGCCGAATGTAAAGTTTGGGGAAACCATTCATAAATTCATGGCCTTGCGACTGCAGCGTTTACGATGGTGGATTTATGGATTTATGACGGAGAAGGAGAGGATTTATGATGAATGTATGACTTGAAGGATTTTTGGATGGGTCTGGAAGATGTTCCTCCAAACGCAAATTCGAAACTTATTCAAAACTGTATGGTTTTGTAATGAATAAGAATGTCTGGATCAGTGATGAAGTTTGCATGTGTTTTGCTTGTAGATTTTATGCTGTTAAAAGTAGTACTTGTAGTAATAACTAAACAAGTAAAAAATGCGCCGAAGTTTCTTCAGCGCAATCGAGTTTTTTGTACAGCGTATAATCAAGGCCGCCGAAAATAGATCTATCTTTCGGTGGTCTCAGTATAATGCTGTATAAGCCGCGGCCCGTGAATCTTTACCCACGTCCCGGTGTCTTATATCGTTACCTTATGCACGATTATGGGTAACTTTAACCTTAAATAAAATAAAAACTACTGAGCCTAGAGGGCTGCAATTTGGTGTGTTTGATGATTGGAGGGTGGATGATCAACTTACCAATTTGCAGCCCTCTAGCCTGAGTAGATTTTAAGATCTGAGGGCGGACGGACAGACAAAGCCGGCACAATAGTTTTCTTTACAGAAAACTAAAAGCGACTCCTTTTTTATTTTTAGGTTTGAGCAAGTACTATAGGTATTCTCAAATGATCAAAAACATCCTGGTCAGTTAAAATTCTCATAGTATATGGTTATTCCAAAAAAACATATGGTAGATGGCCATTTTGGAAAATTATCCTTATATCTGTTTTTTCCTTATTCGCTTATTCCACGTACGAATTTTATTTAATTTTTTTAAATGAAGTATATTGAGTATTATCATCTTTTTGATTATGAAAATTTCACGTTGTAGAAAATATATATATATATATATATATATATATATATATATATATATATATATATATATATATATATATATAAGATACTTATATATTGTTAATCGAGACAATTGTTATCCTTTTGCATTATAAAAGTACACATTGACTGCCTTAATAGTTAATACTCAATATTTTAATATGATAAAAATGTACAAATCATGGTAAAAAAATTTTTACCATGATTTGTACGTTTTTATTATATTAAAATGTTGAGTATAAACTATTAAGGCGGTCAATAATGTACTTTGTAATGTAAATAGGATAACAATTTTCTCGATCAACAATATATAAGTATCATATATATATATATCTTTCTTTCAATATTCTCACAGCCTGGAAATACTCATTTATAATCAATAAAGATGATAATGCCGTTTTACATTACGAAATAAATTATTTAAAAAAAAAATTTTTTCCATTGGTGACCTGGGTAGAAGACGCAAGATTTTAACAATAATAATAAATAAATCAGCGACAGCAAATGAGCAGTTTCTTTCTACATTTACTTATGATAGAACCTCTCAAGCGTCCAGGTTGTTACAATGTTACGTCATTTCAAATCACGGAATTGCAAATGTGAGAGAACCGACAACTCTCAAGTAACGCCCGCATTGCAGATCCATTGGAACGTGTCATTTCGTGTTTTGTGCAGACACCTACAGTAGAGTGACGTTTTCTCCAAACTTCTTCTTCTTCTTCTTCTTCTTCTTCTTCTTCTTCTTCTTCTTCTTCTTCTTATCTTTGTCCTTCTTCTTTCTTCTTCTTCTTCTTCTCCTCTTTCTCCTTCTTCTTCTTCTTCTTCTCCTCTTCTCCTTCTTCTACTTTTTTTTCTTCTCCGTCTCCTTCTTCTTCACCCTTATTCTTCTTCTTCTTCTTCTTTATTTTTTTCTCCTCCTTGTTGTTGTTGTTGTTGTTCTTCTTCTTCTTCTTCTTCTTCTTCTCCGTCTTCATTTCCCCTTCTTCTTCTTCTTCTTCTCTTCTTCTTCTTCTTCTTCTTTACTTTTCCTCTTCTCCTTCTTCGCCGTCTTCTCCTTCTTCTTCTTCTTTATTTTTCTTCTTCTTCTTCTTCGTCTTCTTCTTCTTTACTTTTCCTCCTCTTCTTCTTCTTCTTCTTCTTCTTCTTCTTCTTCTTCTTCTTCTTCTTCTTCTTCTTCTTCTCCGTCTCCGCCTTCTTCTTCTTCTTCTCCCTTTTTTTTTTCTTCTTCTTCTTCTTCTTCTTCTTCTTCTTCTAAAATTGGTGCTTAGAAGCTTGGAGCGTCTTAATTAACGCCATCAGAAAAGCCATTTGGATAATATACCTGACTTCCTGCTGCGTTAAATTTGGCGTTTTTATTTTTTATTTGATCTGAAATAGAGAAATATAAGGTACAACTCAGCACTGGAATAGTTCATTTTAACATTCAGACAAAAGAGAGTTGATTAGGAATTACATAACGTAATTACTGCCGAGTATCACGCTTTGGTTAGGGATCAATACCGACTTTTATTTTACATTTGTATCTAGTGCTGTCATTATGAAGTTATGAAGCTATATTAAGAAATATTTTTACATGTTATATACTGATACTAATGCTTATGCATGTGACAAAGTAATTATGTAGGTGAAGGTTACAGAAGTGTTGAGTATTGTTTTATTTTTATTTTTAGTTTTCTGTAAAAGAAAACTACAGTGCTGGCTTTGTCTGTCCGTCCGCACTTTTTTTCTCTCCGCCCTCAGATCTTAAAAACTACTGGGGCTAGAGGGCTGCAAATTGGTATGTTGATCATCCACCGTCCAATCATCAAACATACCAAATTGCAGCCCTCTAAAATCAATAGTTTTTATTTTATTTAAAGTTAAAGTTAGCCATAATCGTACTTCTGTCACCAATGTAGGTACCAACAACACAGGCCACCACCGGACCGTGGTTGAGTTTCATGGGCCGTGTCTGAGGCCACCACCGGACCGTGGCCGAGTTTCTTGGGCCGCGGCTAAGAGTCTCACGGGCCGTGGCTGAAAGTTTCATACAGCATTATATGTTGTACAGAATACTCGATTGCGCCGAAGAAACTTCGGCGCATTTTTTCGTTATTTATTCTCGTTTCAGCTCTGCTTTTCGAGTTAAGCTACTACTCAGTCCTGTTCCTGTAAAAATTCCTTGTTTAATACTTTTTCTTTTATCAGGACGTTCAAAGATTTATTTAACCTCTTCATTCGATTATTTTACATTATTAGATTTGATTCTGGTTTAAACTACAAGTTATTTCTCGTTACGACAAGTAAATTTGGAATAATCCTTGTTATTTTATTTTTATAAATTTTTTATGGGTTTTCACTTTTATGTTTTTTCTTATTTATTTTTGCCACCAAAGAAGACCAGCAGGCAAATCACGAAAAAGGAAGAAGGGAGTGATTTCCAAATCTCAGCAAAACAAAACTCAAGGCATAATAACAGTCGAGGTTAACTGTATAATAATAATAATAATAATAATAATAATAATAATAATAATAATAATAATAATATAGCCTAATTTCAGTTACATTTAAACATTTTATCTATGCCTTCTTTGAATCTTGTTAATTTTATGCATGTTTTAAATAATAATAATAATAATAATAATAATAATAATAACCTAATGATAATAATAATAATGCATAAATTTCCACAGGGCTTCAGCCTCTCTTCGGCGCGGTGTGGGTATCCCTTTGCCAATGTTATTGTTTCGAATAAGAATAAAATTAATTATACTATATATATATAGACAGACAGATAGATAAATAGATAGATAAACACTCCACCAACACTCCGGTCATCCCAGAAAAGGACGAGCCTCTCTCTCTCTCTCTCTCTCTCTCTCTCTCTCTCTCTCTCTCTCTCTCTCTCTCTCTCTCTCTCTCTCTCTCTCTCGCCACCACCCTACAAAGTACCCCAGATTCACTCTGCTTGATCCGAGGCTCGGGGCGCTTCAAGAACGTCCTTTAGGATCGGGGCAATATTATAAAGGATATCCTTCCCGCTGCCAGCCTCAAGGCTTGCCAGTGGCCTAGATAAGAGAGACTGCAGAAGGATCTTCTTGGGTTTCTTGAAGTCCAAATGTGGCGTTTGGTATCCGTAGACTTTCGGTTAATCCTGTCTTGGTGTTTCAGTAATTTTTGAGGTTTCGATTACACTTGGAATGATGGTAATAATGTTAATGATATTGATATTCTGTGAGTTGACTGCATACAGCTTTCTGTTATGGTTTGTCATCGTTATTATTTCAAATAATAATAATAATAATATTATTATAATAATAATATTATTATTATTATTATTTAAAATAACAACGATGACAAAGAATAATAATAATAATAATAATAATAATAATAATAATAATAATTATAAAAACATTCAGTTAGTTGACTAATTGGAGCACTGTTATAGTTTGACATCGTAATTATTTTCAGCAATAATGATAATAATTGTAATAATGATAAAAATAGTAATACCAATATTATTATTATTAATATTATTATTATTTAAAAGAGGGAGATTTTAAATAATAATAATAATAATAATAATAATAATAATAACAATAATAATAATAATAACACAAAAATCCCAGCAGTTCTCTTCCTCCTTTGTAAATACAATAATAATGATAATTATGATAATAATAATATTATTATTATTGAATATTACAACGATTACTAATAATAACGATAATAATAACAATCAAAATTATAATAATAATAACAAAAAAATCCGTGGTTCTCCTCCTCCTTTTGCAAATGTAATGTCGAAAAAAAAGATGACGACGGTAATAGTAATAACAGCAATAACACGAAAACTCCTTCAGTCGTCTCAAATTCTTACCAGTCTGTAAGTTCCTTTTGCCAACGTTAGCCTGTAATGATAATGCGCCGTGCCTTCGCGGCGTCTAGGACCAAAATTTCATTTGGGGAGGAGAGGCTTGGGGGCTGCTGTGTGTGTTCTGTGGCTGCCTCGTTTGAGGATGTAAAAATGGGTTTAATAATGCCTTGTTAGCAAGAGTGAGTTTTTTTTTTTTTTTGGGGTAGTGGTGGTGCTTTTCTAAAATTCTTGTCTGCAAACGATAAGGAAATTAGTGTTTTGTAGTGGAGTTCAAGTGGCTTATATTTTTCAGTAATAAAGTAAAAAATTATTATATATATATATATATATATATATATATATATATATATATATATATATATATATGTATATACATATATATATTATATATATATATATATATATATATATATATATTGTGTATTTGTGTGTATATACATATACATATATATATATAAAATTTTATATATATATATATATATATATATATATATATATATATATATATATATATATATATATATATATATATATATATATATATATATGAAATCAAATTTGTATAAATGCTTTATTCAAACTTTTCCAGTATAGAAAGCTTTAGATTATGAATTTGGATGAATAAGTTTGTTAACTTATTAATCAAATTAATTATGATTTATTAAGGAATAAGCTTCGGTGTTTTGACGTTTTACTGTATACAGTGTTTATTAACTAATACGCTCTCTCTCTCTCTCTCTCTCTCTCTCTCTCTCTCTCTCTCATTTGATAGGCCATATAGTAAATCCTTGGTGTTTCTCAAAAATTCCCAATTCTCTCTCTCTCTCTCTCGCTCGCTCTCTCTTCCTTATTTGGTAGCCCGTATTTCATTAGTACGTCTTTCCTGTTTTCCAAAATATTCCCAAATCTCTCTCTCTCTCTCTCTCTCTCTCTCTCTCTCTCTCTCTCTCTCTCTCTCTCTCTCTCTTTTATTCAGTAGCCCGTATTTCATCAGTATATCTGTCATGCTTTCCCAAATATTCCCAAATCTCTCTCTCTCTCTCTCTCTCTCTCTCTCTCTCTCATTTGATAGCCCGTATTTCTCAGTATATCTTTCATGTTTTCCCAAGGACTCTCTCTCTCTCTCTCTCTCTCTCTCTCTCTCTCTCTCTCTCTCTCTTTCCTTCCTTCCTTCCTGCCCTCCCATCCACTATCTGGATATTGAACTGGCTTAATGAAGCAAATGATGAGTTTACTTTCTCACTTAGGCGCCCAAAAAAGCGATCCTAGCGCCATCTATTCATATGACCTCATTATGGAAAGTTTTCCTCCTCCGACGTCGACATTAACGCAGTCATTTTCGATTTAGACGGCCAGTTACATCAGGGGACTAATGAGCTCTGTGTGTGTGTGTGTGTGCGTGAGCGCGCGCGCGTGTGTTTGTGTGTGTGTGTGTGTGGTCATTGTGTCTGTATGTATATTTATCTTTTTTTTTTTTTGCTGATTACTTCATTTCCTTATTATCGTTTCTTGTAGTTTTATTTAATGTATTCGCTCTACAGTAAGACTGTGATTCGCGCTGTTTTATTTTTATAAGTATTCATTATATGAATTGATCGTTGAATTTCTTGATTACGTATGATACAAACATATATATATATATATATATATATATATATATATATATATATATATATATATATATATATATGTATATATATGTGTGTGTATTTCTTTTATTTCTATATATATATATATATATATATATATATATATATATATATATATATATACAGTATTTGTTATATATAACTCCCCGCACTTAAGTACGCATCTAGATCAACATTGTATTCACATACACGAACTTACAGACAGACAGACACCCAAACAGACAGATTTCTGTATTTCATTCCGTTCACATCGAGCTTAAAATTGAAGGCATTCGTTCAACATTCCCAATTTTTTTTTTCTTTTTTACCTCTCCGACCTTTTTTCAGATAATGTGTGTAGATTCAATATTGGCAGGGGCAGTGATTAATTAACCAGCGAATCCCGTCCGTGATTCAGGTTCAAATATTCAACAACTTTTAACCACTTTTTTCCCTCCTCCGTTCCCGGGGAAAAGCAGCAGCAGCAGCAGCAGCAACGCTAGATTAATGTGGCGCTGGGATGGGTTGAAAAAGCAGTCCGCTCGCCGGCTGGCTTTGCTGCCTGGCTTTGATATTAGTGATTTCGCTCTTGGACGGAGAGAGAGAGAGAGAGAGAGAGAGAGAGAGAGAAGGAGAGAGAGAGAGAGAGAATGGAGAACTCTTTCGAAAGTGTTTTCGGTGCTCGCTCAGCTTACCTTAGACTACAGTAGGAAAATTGAGAGAAAGAGAGCGAGAGCGAGAGAGACACAGAGAGAGAGAGAGAGAGAGAGAGAGAGAGAGAGAGAGAGAGTGAGTGAGAGAGAGAGAGTGAGAGTGAGAGAGACAGACACACAGACAGACAAGACAGACAGACAGACAGAATGACAGACAAAGAGAGAGAGAGAGAGGGGGAATGAAGAACTCATTCGAAAGTGTTTTCTTTGCTCACTCAACTTACCTTAGTATGGAAAATTGAGAGAGAGACAGACAGACAGACAGAGTGAAAAACTCATTCGAAAGTGTTTTAGGTGTTCGCTCAACTTACCTTAGAGTACAGTATGGAAAATTGAGAGAGAGAGAGAGAGAGAGAGAGAGAATGGAGAACTCATTCGAAAGTGCTTTCGGTCATTGCTCAACTTACGTACTACGGAAAACTGAATATTATTTAATATAATAATAATAATTATTGCTATAATTTTACGGCTGTCAAACGCCGGGCTGAGCGATGCTTTAACGTCAGAAGATACAAGTTAGAAAGCTAAAGAGAGAGAGAGAGAGAGAGAGAGAGAGAGAGAGAGAGACTCCACTATATTACCATCTTTCTCTCGAGATGCAAGATGGCGTGATGAGGCCCAAGTTGCCTTCTCGCAAGAGGAAGAAAGCAAAGCAGAGCTTTCTGATGGAATCTTTGAGCTTACCTAAACACTGGAAGAGAGAGAGAGAGAGAGAGAGAGAGAGAGAGAGAGAGAGAGAGAGAGAGAGAGAGAATCTCAATGGGTGTCTTTGTTCCAACCGCTTTGAGTGAATGGCCGAGGCCCCTGGAGTTTCAAGAGGAGACCATCTTATCTTCTCCGGCACCTTCTCTTCCAGGCTAGGATAAGCCGTCTCAAGCCCTTGTGATCCTATTTACTGTCGGCTGAGTCTTAAGCCCATCCTCCCCTTCCCCCCTTCCCTCCTCCTCCTCCTCCTCCTCCTCCTCCTCCTCCTCCTCCTCCTCCTCCTCCTCCTCCTCCTCCTCCTCCCCCTCCCCCCTTCCCATACTCCAACCCTCTCCCGTATTCTTTCCCACTTTGGTGTACCCCTTGTTCCTTTCCCCTTCTTCCCCTTCCCCCTAAAGAGAGGAAGGGAAGAGGTAATTGCAGGGAAGAAATCCCCCCTTTCCTTTTCCTATCCTTGTACCCCATTCGCTTTTTCCTTTCCCTTAAGGATGGCAGAAAAGGGAAGGAGAATTGCAGGATGAGTCCACCTCCCCTATCCTGTCCTTTCCCCGCTCCCGGAAGAGGGAAGAGGACATAGGGGAGGGTGGGGGCGGAGGAGGATGGCTGATTGTGAGAGCAATGCAGGTGGGGGGAGGGAGAAAAGGCTAAGGAGGAGGAAGGGGGAGATTCATAGCAACAGACCGGCCATCTAACTATTGTCTTTCAAATCTTCTGCCTAGCAGTATCCCCTTCCCTTCCCCGCCCCTTGTCCCCTAACCCCTCCCACTCCCCTCCCCTCCTACCATCCCCTCCTCCCCTCCTCCTCCTCCTCCTCCTCCTCCTCCTCCTCCTCCTTTCCCAATCTCCGACAAGAATCGTAATGATAGCTGCGATAGCTGACTGCAGCGGAGATGCTGATTCTTCCCAGAGAGAGAGAGAGAGAGAGAGAGAGAGAGAGAGAGAGAGAGAGAGATGCTGTAAAACGTTAAGTGGATCTTATCGAATCGAGACTTAATTAAATGACGGTGGAATTTGCATGTGCACGCTTGTAATACAATTCTGTCTCGGAACATACTGCCACTGCCGTGAAGGCTCTTCTCAAGCCTTCGTTTGCCGTGCTCGGTGTTTATTTTTTTTTATTTTCCTTCGTTTGTGCGTTATTGTCGTTTTTTTTTTTTTGTCTGTTTACCCTTTTTGGTGTTGTGTCGTTAGTTTTGCTTTGCTTTACTAGCAGTGCTGTTTATCTCTGTTTACCTACCTACTTACATGGATAGTTATATATATATATATATATATATATATATATATATATATATATAATATATATATATATATATATATATATACATATATATGTATATATGTATGTATGTATGTATATGTAAGTAAATATATATGGATATGTATACATATATATAAGTATGTATGTATATGTAAGTATATATATATGGATATGTATATGCATATATATATGTATGTATGTATATGTATATATATATGGATATGTATATGTATATATATAATATATATAATGATTTTCATTATTTATGTTAGTTTTTTATCGATTTTTGTCAGTGTTACTTTGTATAGCCACTTTATTTCTCATAGTTGATTATGTAGCTATCATCATCATCATTATCATTATGGCTATCATGATTATTGTGTATTACAAAGCTCTGATAATCACCTTTTGCAGTATTAATAATTTTGAATTATACATGGGTGGGAAGTCTGACATCATTAATTCATCATATCCTTCGCTGTCCTCTCTCTCTCTCTCTCTCTCTCTCTCTCTCTCTCTCTCTCTCTCTCTCTCTCTCTCTCTCTCTCTCTCTCTCTCTCTATATATATATATATATATATATATATATATATATATATTTTTTTTACAAAATTCAGGTTGTCTGATTCTACACAAGTTATTTTAATTATATTTCATCAATTACTCAGTGGGCCTGGCAATGAAGACTATTACAGCAAATTTGGTATTACTATTAATAATAGTATTAATCTTATGTGATGTTTTTCTCATAAGTAAACGAGAATATTGACCAGCGTAAGCAACACCCTAATCAGAATGGTAATGATATTTTATCGATATTAATATCTTTATTTCTATAATCAAGACGAGATGTATTTATTCATTATTTTCATTATTTTCATTATAAGTAGCCTAAATCCGCATCACTGTTACAGAAAATGTTACAGGGGAGAGGGGGAGAATTTCAGCACCGGTCAGCCCGTAGCTGCAAGCATGTAACCAAACACTTAATAATGAATCTCTTGTCTTTATGGGAAGGTTTTTCTATTTTTTTTTTTTTTTTTTTTTTTGCTGTTTCTCTAACAGGGGATGTCTCTCGTAAAAAAAAAAAAAAAAACAGCGCAATGGTCATTATCGTGTTTGTAAATTAACAATTGCGCGAATGAGCTCCTGTGCTGAAAACTTCCACATTTGTAACTTCAAACCACTGCTCCCCGTAGGGAAATAGCGCCCTCAGTGCACCTCACGCGATGCGCTGTAGGCATGACCTTAGGTTCTTTGCGGCGTCCCTTCGGCCTCCTAGATGCAACCCCTTTCATTCCTTTTACTGTACCTCCGTTCATGTTCTCTTTCATCCAGCTTATTTTCCACTCTCACTTAGTGCAGCTGCGAGGTTTTCCTCCTTACACTTTTAAAACTTTTTACTCTCAATTTCCTTTTCAGCGTTGATGACCTCACAGATCCCAGCAATTGGCCTTGGGCCTAGATATTATATTCCGTTCCATTTCATACGACTGCACAGAATGCTTATCAACAGTGTGTCAGTATTATTATTATTATTATTATTATTATTATTATTATTATTATTATTATTATTATGTGTAAATACTAAACTCATGTTTCATATACTTCAGTCTGTCTCCCTGTGACTTTCTCTCTTTTTATGTAACTTTGAATTTCAGAGTATCTAGATAAATTTCCAAAACTTAAAAGTTGCATAAAAAGAGAGAAAGTCCCTCTAAAATTGCAATCATTGTATATTTTTTATTTACTGCACGTTAATATTCGCATATACATTCTTATATAAACATAAAACATCTTTACATCCGCAGCGCCGTTCACCAACTTAATGGACTACATTAATTTCATGGTCAAGCAATGAAATAGGACACCCAGCCTTCTTATCTTTTTATTCGAACCTTACAAAAACTCCTCATTATCTTTCTACGTCTATTTTCCCGTTCATCACAATGTATTACGATGATGAGGAGGGTGGAATGAGATATTCACGATTCCCTTTTAGAATCCGCCGTGCCGGAGAGGAAGAGGAGAATCGGATAACGATCAGGAAATATAAGAAGAAGAAGAAGAAGAAGAAGAAGAAGAAGAAGAAGAAGAATTAGGAATATTAGTTAGCAGAAGAAAGCAGAAGCCGGTAACTGCTTTAGATGACCAGCCCGGTGGGGGGTGGGGAGGGGGGGCGGCATTAAGAGCGATATTTGCATGGCTCAGACGTCTGAGGTCGACCTCGTCGCCATATTGTATATGGTATTTCTATTATACTTCGCCTCAGGCGGAAATTATGCCGTATGAATATCGAGGAATTCTTAAGGTCCGTCCTTGTTTCTGCGTTGTGGGTCTCGAATGTAATTCGAGAATGCCACTTAAGATTTTTGCGTCGCAAAATGTAGGTCATTTATGTACGCGCCATTTTGAATTTCCTTGAAGAAAAACTTCATGGCTACTGTATATAATGCCAGAGAAAATGGGTTTATTAAGTATTTATGGAATTATTAACTTCATGTCAGTTTTATTTTTTTGTCTGATTTTCAAGGAAGTCAGACGCTACTTTCATTTAGCAATCCTGTGATGAAATTTGTACCTGATGGCGGCCATTTTGATTAAAATAGAAGATGGCCGGGTGACGCTCATTTTGAGGATAATTTGTTTTAACTTTAACCCTATGATCCTTTGTATCCATTGGTATATTTATCGTATTGGCAGAGAGAGAGAGAGAGAGATAGAGTATATGATTCAAATACTCTAAAGCGTGTGTTTTTCCAATCGTTTTTTTAATGGCTCTCTGTGAAATATCCAGCAACATGGCTATTTTCTATAATAACCTTGTACAGTTATGATATGATACCTGTAGAAATAACTGCAATAATAAATAATGATAGTGGTGAAGTAGCGTACAATTGATGATATTCTTGGACTTTATTGGAGATAAGGAATAGTACTGTTAATGATAAGTAGTCATAATCATACCGTGATACTTTGTATGGATTATTATTAGAATTATGAATATTGTAGGCCTATCGCCCTGCAGCTTAGGTGATGAGAATCGAACTGATGTGATTTGGTCTTAAGACCAAGAGAAATGATAAGCTCAGTTGCTAAGGGAGAAAGAGGGCGCCCTCCTGGGAGGTGTTCTTGGCATGGGAGAGGTCGGCAGGGGTCGTCCAAGGGCGGTAGGGTTATCCTCCTTCGGATAGTGGGAGGTGGGGGGTGAGGGGGTGAGGTTGACCGGGTTGCCTCCCTGCAACGTATACCAGCCCCTGGAGCCTCTCTTATCGGTAGTCAGAAATCCGTATAGAGCCCCTCTCTCTCTCTCTCTCTCTCTCTCTCTCTCTCTCAAAGGCGCCGCCGACTTTGCCCAGGTGGTACCTGACACTTCCAGCCAGCGGTTGTGGCTTACCCGCGGTTTGCGCGGCCTATGTGGATGTGGCCTTCGCTGTTTCCCGCGCAGGGGAGACGAGACGAAAGCGCCCCGCGGAAGGCTTTTGTTTGTATATGTATCAACTTTGGCTTAAGTATGGGTGCGTGGTTTTTAAGCTTTGTGTGTGTGTGTGTGTGTGTGTGTGTGTGGATAGTTTTTCCAAGGGGGAGAATGGAGATGTAAGCTCTTGAGGTACAGTGTTTTGTTGTATAGGCATTTACGAACGGAAGTGTAGATACGCGTTTATTCACGCGTTTTTCATGTGTGAATGTATTGAATTTATTCAGGTATTGAATTTATTAAGTTTACTCTCAGATATGAATGACGAAAAGTGTCAAATAGAAGCCTTATTTACTAGCTGAAGCATGATATGGACGCAAGTTTATATATGCGTGTGTGTGTGCGTGTGTGTGTGTTTGTAAATATTGAACTTATTCAGAGATAAAAGACGATGGGTGTCAAACAGAAGTTCTGTCTATTTACTAGCTGAAGTGTGGATGCGAGTTTATTATTGCTTGTATCTGTGAATGTATTAAATTTTTTCGGAGATGGAAGGCGAAAGGTGTCATATGGAAGTTTTATTTACTAGTTTATGTATGAAGGCGTTGTTATTTATTTGTGTATGTGTGTATGTGCATGTATTGAATTTATTCAGAGATGGAAGGCGAAAGGTCTCAAAGTGTAGTTTTATATATAAACGTTATAATTTTATTTCCTAAATTATTGGTATATATTTATACATTAATATGTGTTTGTATGCATTTTTATATGGATGCAGAATGTATAAAATTTACCAAAGGGAAGAAAAGTCTTCATGGAAAATTTTATTTGTAAGATTATTTAGAGAAGTCACGTTTTAGTTTTCTGTAAAAGAAAACTATTGAGATAGCTATTTGTCTATCCGTCCGCACTTTTTCTGTCCGCCCTCAGCTCGTAAAAACTACTGAGGCTAGAGGGCTGCAAATTGCTATGTTGATCATCCACCCTCCAATCATGAAACATACCAAATTGTAGCCCTCAAGCCTCAGTAGTTTTTATTCTATTCAAGGTTAAAGTTAGCCATGACCGTGCGTCTGGCACTGCTATAGGTGCCAACAGCACAGGCCACCACCGGGCCGTGGCTGAAAGTTTCATAGGCCGCGGCTGAGAGTTTCATGGGCTGTGGCTGAGAGTTAAATACAGCATTATACGCCGTACAGAAAACTCGATTGCGCCGAAGGAATGAAACTCAATATGCTTATTAATCCGTTTTTGTGCTTGTATATGTACAGGTATGTATGTTCTTGCACATTTTTCTTCGTATGGAAATAAAAATTCTGGATTAAAAATGTAATTCAGGTGCTCAGGTACATGTTTATTCTTACTGATGTCTGCATGTTTGTAAATCCTTTAAATTTTTCCTGGTGGTGTACAAAAAAAAAAAAAACTGTTGAGAGAAATCGTGCATGAGAATGTGTGTTTATAAAAGTGAAAGTGTCTGTGTTTATACTTAAAAGTTTACAGATAAGACGCGAGTTTGTTAATATTTGTGTCTTTGTAAGTAAAGTTTTAAATATTCCATAATGAGGAGAAAGCTTGGGCGCTGTAGCAAGTTTATCAATGCATAAATTTTAGTGTATTTTCAAAAAAAGCTACAGAAAAACTGTTGATGCAGTTTTTTTTATGAAAAAAGCTACAGAAGAACTGTGTTGAATGTAGTTTTTTTTTTTTATGAAAATAGCTACAGAAAAACTGTTGAATGTAGTTTTTTTTTGTTAAGAAAAAAGCTACAGAAAAACTCTTGAATGTAGTTTTTTTAAATGAAAAACCTACAGAAATGCTGTTGAATGTATTTTTTATGAAAAAAGCTACAGAAAAACTCCTGACATAGTTTTTTAAATGAAAAACTACAGGAAAACTGTTGAATGTAGCTTATTTTTTTACATGAAAAACCTACAAAAGCTACAGAAAAAAGGTTGAATGGAGTTTTTTAAATGAAAAATTCTACAGAAAAACGGTCGAATGTTTTTTAATGAAAAAAGCTACCGAAAACCTCTTGAATGTAGCTTTTTTTAAATGAAAATACTGCCCTCGGGGAAAATTGTTTGGGCGTATATGTATTTACGCGCTGTTGCTTGGATGCGTGTGAATAGAGATATGAATGCGCATTTATTTTTGTATGCGTATGTATGCAAATAAAGTTGAAATTGCGAAGTGTCAGAAATTCTTTAGAGTACAGATCCTAGAAATATATTGGAAATTAAATTTATATGTATATCTACAGAAAATGTATGTATTATGTTTTTTTTTTTTGATATATATATGGATATATATATATAATAAACTGCTGTATGAAATGAAACTGCAGTGTTATTTGTATATAATTTTTTGGTATGTAATTGCTCTTGGCAACATTCCGCTTTGACCAGTATGTGTAAAATTAGTTTCCATGCTAGGATATTGATTGTGATGTCACTTTAAAGCTGAAGAGTTGTAATTTGTTGCAGCATGTTCTTGTAGAAAAATAACAAAAATGAAAAGGCAAAAGCTACCAGTTGTAGTTACTCGAAAAACTACAACTTCTGTACTCTGATGAAAAGAAGTATTAGCACTGCAAAACTAGGGTGAATTGCCTTTCCATTGACATACAGTTTAATGTTCTTTGTGTCAGTAATTGATCCTTAAAACGTATGGGAACGAGATAATACGCACATACGGCTGTATATCGAGGAAATGCGTAGCGTTACATTTTCTTTGCTCAGTCTGTGTTGATTTAGTTTTCGTTTTAGAATATATTTGGTTGCAGCTTTCGTTTGAGAATATATTCGGTCAGCCTGTGTTGATTTGGTTCTCGTTTTAGAATATATTCGGTCAGTCTATGTTGATTTATTTTTTCGTTTTAGAATATATTCGGTCAGCCTGTGTTGATTTGGTTCTCGTTTTAGAATATATTCAAGTCTATGTTGATTTATTTTCGTTTTAGAATATATTCGGTCAGCCTGTGTTGATTTGGTTCTCGTTTTGAGAATATATTCGGTCAGCCTGTGTTGATTTGGTTCTCGTTTGAGAATATATCCAGCCTGTGTTGATTTGGTTCTCGTTTGAGAATATATTCAGTCAAAATTTGGTTCTCGTTTTAGAATATATTCATCAGTCTATGTTGATTTATTTTCGTTTTAGAATATATTCGGTCAGCCTGTTTGATTTGGTTCTCGTTTGAGAATATATTCAGTCAGCCTGTGTTGATTTGGTTCTCGTTTGAGAATATATTCCAGTCAGCCTGTGTTGATTTGGTTCTCGTTTGAGAATATATTCAGTCAGCCTGTGTTGATTTCTTCTCGTTTGAGAATATATTCGGTCAGCCTGTGTTGATTTGGTTCTCGTTTAAAGCTGAAGTCTATGTTGATTTATTTTTCGTTTTAGAATATATCAGCCTGTGTTGATTTGGTTCTCGTTTGAGAATATATTCGGTCAGCCTGTTGATTTGGTTCGTTTGAGAATATATTCAGTCAGCCTGTGTTGATTTGGTTCTCGTTTGAGAATAATTCAAGCCTGTGTTGATTTGGTTCTCGTTTTAGAATATATTCACTATTTTTCGTTTTAGAATATATATTCGGTCAGCCTGTGTTGATTTGGTTCTCGTTTGAGAATATATTCTCAGCCTGTGTTGATTTGGTTCTCGTTTGAGATATATTCGGTCAGCCTGTGTTGATTTGGTTCTCGTTTAGAATATATTCGGTCAGTCTATTGATTTATTTTCGTTTTAGAATATATTCGGTCAGCCTGTGTTGATTTGGTTCTCGTTTGAGAATATATTCGGTCAGCCTGTGTTGGGTCCTCGTTTTGTGATATCGAGTCTATGAACGTTTTAGAATATATTCGGTCAGCCTGTGTTGATTTTTCTCGTTTTAGAATATATTCGGTCAGCCTGTGTTGATTTGGTTCTCGTTTTAGAATATATTCGGTCAGTCTATGTTGATTTATTTTTCGTTTTAGAATATATTCGGTCAGCCTGTGTTGATTTGGTTCTCGTTTGAGAATATATTCGGTCAGCCTGTGTTGATTTGGTTCTCGTTTTAGAATATATTCGGTCAGCCTGTGTTGATTTGGTTCTCGTTTTAGAATATATTCGGTCAGCCTGTGTTGATTTGGTTCTCGTTTTAGAATATATTCGGTCAGCCTGTGTTGATTTGGTTCTCGTTTGAGAATATATTCGGTCAGCCTGTGTTGATTTGGTCCTCGTTTTAGAATATATTCGGTCAGTCTATGTTGATTTATTTTTCGTTTTAGAATATATTCGGTCAGCCTGTGTTGATTTGGTCCTCGTTTTAGAATATATTCGGTCAGTCTATGTAGATTTATTTTTCGTTTTAGAATATATTCGGTCAGCCTGTGTTGATTTGGTTCTCGTTTTAGAATATATTCGGTCAGCCTGTGTTGATTTGGTCCTCGTTTTAGAATATATTCGGTCAGTCTATGTAGATTTATTTTTCGTTTTAGAATATATTCGGTCAGCCTGTGTTGATTTGGTTCTCGTTTTAGAATATATTCGGTCAGTCTTTGTTGATGTAGTTTTCGTTTTAGACTGTATTTGGTCAGTCTGTGTTGATTGAGTTTTCGTTGTAGAATATATAAATTATATGCGCATGTGCGAATGTATTTGTTTATTCAGAGACAGAAGAAGGAAGGTGTCCAATGGAAGTTTTATTTACCAGCTTAAGTATGGATGCGTGTGTACTTATTCGTGTATGTGTGTGCGAATGTATTGAATTTATTCAGTGATGGAAGACTAAAAGGCCTTAAAAGGAAGTGTTATAAATAAGCGTTATGTTTTTATTTGCTCTATTCTTGGGAGTTTATTTATCAATTTTTGTTTGTATGCATGTTTTGTACATAGATATAGAATGTGTAATATTTCTAATTATTCCTGTAATAATAAAAAAAAAAAAGAAAAAAAAGCTCATCAAAAACACAAGGTCAAAATGATAAGGTTGAATTACCTGGAAGTAAATATTTCTATACTTAGCAGTGATGCTTATTTACCGAAAATACAATAAATTAAGAGATTTTTTTTAGGCACCATTTTGATGTTCAGATTGTTCCCGTTTATGCTATCCACTGCGCAGTAAGCACGTTACCCACATTTTCTGTGGTAGAGGTTTACCAAAGGTACAATACATGATAGAAGTGACGTTCATGTACTTTACCGATAATCGGTTTCATTTACAGTAAGGAGGCCAAGACTGTCACCGATTCGTAAATAGAATGCGGTTGCAGGATTATTGTGGTTTTGACGTCATTCTAAACGATACAGGTACAGTAGTGTATATAAATATATATAAATATGTATGTCTGTATGTAACTATATATTATATATATATATATATATATATATATATATATATATATATATATATATATATATATATATATTTATATGTATTTATATGTATATATATATGTATATATATATATATATATATATATATATATATATATATATAATTTTACATTTATATATACTGTGTATGTAAATATATAATAAATATATATATTATATATTATAAATATATATATTATATATATATATATATATATATATATATATATAATTTTTTACATTTATATATACTTATGTAAATATGTAAATAAATATATATATTATATATTATAAATATATATATTATATATATATATATATATATATATATAATATATATACATACATAATCTTACGAGTTAATGCGCATGCATATAATGAATATATATCTGCACATCGTGTTAGTAATGTTTGTATCTTTTATTATTTCTACGTTTTTTTTTTTATGATTTTTGTCCTTCGAATGCTTTAACAAATTAGCGTTGCATCAAAGAGAGAGGCAAACAGATTGAAGAAAAATAAGTCTATAAAAAATAAGTTGCTGTAATCTCCTGTGATGGAAAATAGCCTTTGATGCAACTGAAATGTAATCAGTTTTATTTATTCCTTCCATAAAAAAAAAGAAAGTCCTTTTCAGAATCACAAAGATCGCGAAATTTATTTTGCTAAGTGTCAAGAAGAATTAGACAAATCCAATGACGCTCGAACTAGATTATTGTTTGAGATAATAAAGAATCTTTGATCTAATTTAACTGCGAACTAAGCATTTTTTTTTTTTCACTGACGTGCTCCCGCATCAAGGCTTGAACCCAAAAGCTGATCTTGGAAATATGAGGTCATTTGTAATTTTAATAAGACTAATTAATTAACCTCGCGCTGAAAGTTTTAGTTTTATTTCAGGAATTCAAAGGAAATCCTCCCACGAATAGGTCATAATGTGAAGCTGATAGTGCTTTTGTTCTTTTTTTTTTGCCACCTTCGGAAATCATCACAGGACGAAATTTAAGAGAGCGAAAGAAAAGGCAGGATATTTTTTTATATTTACATCTGGGTAACCAGAGTTGCTCGGGGTAGTGCGGGCGGGTGCCAATAGATGGCGCTGATGGCGCGCCGGTTGTCGTCCATTTTAGAATGATCCTACAAGGCGTCTTATTTTTATTCCATTTACCATCCAGCTTTCAGGTCAAGATTCAAGGGTTATCGAAGACGTTGACTGCCTTTGCAATCGGCTTTGCATTGCAGATGAATTGGTGATTTTGCCACACATTAAATTACATCCGAATTGTTTCCGTAAATGCAGCACGAACCTTACTGTTCGCTCCAGAACTTGTAAAGAAAGGTCGGAACAGCCGAACCAAGTCACTAATAATTAAAGTTATGTCGCTGACTTTTTAACATGAAAATTAGCATCGTAGAAACGCGTAGCGGGCAGAATGCAGAGTAGGGGGTCACGAATTACTTCGGGGGGTCCAAAGGGGAGAAGCCCCCCAGGCCAGGTTAGGACACGGCGTCTTAGGTTAGGTCAAGTAAAGATAAGTCTGGTTAGGTTATAGTCCCTCTGAAGTGCCTGCTACAAAAAAACCTACTAGGCCTACAGGAGCCCTGACCCCTTACTCTGCATTCTCTCAGCATCACCAAACGCGAGTCGTCGTACTTGGAACGAGAGCGTAGTCGCTCTAAGAAGAGATATCAAAGCGAAATCATCGCTAGAAGGCTGGTCAGTCCTGCGAACGACTGAGGAGAAGAAAAAATAACAAATCGCACTGAGAGAATTTTCAATTGCGCAGGATTATCGAAACAAAACTACGAAAGGTTACCGAATCGTATCGTGGGGGAGTTGGGGACGGGGCTCTGCCCTCCCCTCACCACCCCCCCATTTGTAATTAGATGCAAATTCAACATACAAAGTTCAAATGCCCCCGGGGATTTTTTTTTATCTTTGTTAATCGCGATGTCGCGGCGTTGGTTGTTTTTGTCTAATTACAATTTGAAGCATTTTCTTTTTTATTTTCTAGGGAATACGGTGAACACTTTAAAAACCGTATGAAATTTCGAATGGTTGTAATACATAGAGATACATGGAAATCTATGTGTTTCATTTATGGTAATTAGGTATGAAACTATCTGTTGATGAATATTCATAATATTTCACATTACAGGTTTCATTATATTTTTCCTTCTAACTCATTATTGTTCATGTTGCAAGGTTGAACACTGTAAATAGTATATGTACAGTACCGTTATGAATATGTTATTATATTACATTATAGTACAATACAATACTTGTGTTTATAGATATTCCGTGAATATGGTGTTCAAATAAATACACACACACACACATACACACACACATATATATATATATATATATATATATATATATATATATATATATATATATATATATTATGTGTGTGTTTATGTACTGTTATATACAGTATATATATATATATATATATATATATATATATATATATATATATATATATATATATATATATATATATTACACATTTTATAATAGAAATAATTGTTAACATGAAAATTGTTTGATTTGTTGATTCATCTGTATAATTGTCTGAGGCTTGATGGAGACACAACAGAACCAAAGGGTTTCAGTTCCACTGCCAATAATAATAATAATAATAATAATAATAATAATAATAATAATAGTAACAATAATAATAATAATAATAATAATAATAATAATTTATAGCTGCTTAAGACCAAGATAATTCTAAACTTGGAAAAAAATACTTTGTAGTTATAAAGTATAATTATGAAGAGCAAAGAGACTAACACCGGAAGCTGATGTGTGATTAAGTGATGAGTAAATTTTATACTAGATAAATCGTCAGACAGAAAGCCGGAAAGCTAAAAAAGCTAAAAAGATAATACAAAGAAATTAGTTAGATAAATATGAGGGTTGTTGTCACAAACATTTTATATTTGTATATACTGTATGTGTATGTATATATATATAGAGTATATATATATATATATATATATATATATATATATATATATATATATATATATATGCACATATATGTACATATATAAAAGTGAATATATATATATATATATATATATATATATATATATATATATATATATATATAAATGACTGTTCACAAAGTGTATAGAATTGGCAATGAGTTTCTAATCAATTTTCCTTCCAGCGAGTGGCAACATCAAAAGCCTGCACTCACAAGGATAAAAACAAACAAATAAATCAATAAATAAATAAAAAAGGAAAGAAATCTCAGAAGGACTCTCAAACGCCAGAAGGATAATACTCGAAAGCCTCCTATACCCCCTTCCCCAACAATTCCCCCACAGCTCCCTCCCCCCTCTCCTCCCACCCCACCAAAGAACACACACACACACACACATTCCAGATCCGATGCCGAGCGCTACAAGCAAAGGCACTTTCGCAAGCAGTGCATGAATACAAAAGACACTACGGAGAATCAACCAAAGAAAAGCTGTGTGTGTCTGTATGTGAATGTGTGGGCACTTATTGCCAGAGGGGACAATAGAGACAATGATTTCCTCCTGGTCAATTTATGGCCGGAATCCTCGACGTGAAGAAGTTATGAAGAGATAAACAATGGCCACAGCTAGCCTCCATTTCCCACTGTGCCGAAGAAAGAAGAGACGCCACTCGAAAGAGAGCGATTTCTCCATAAAATATGACCCTCTGCCTATGAAATGGATAAGATATACATCATCATAAATATGAAAATATGGAAAGAAAAAAGTTTTAAGTTTGCAGATATGCATGTGGGTGGACTTGTTTATGCTTTTTCCGAGATTTCTTTGTCGATTAAGAAAGATTTTCTTTGGCGATGAAGCGGATGAATATGTCACGATAAGTCCTCGCAGATTCAAATGCTGAATATATAAGTAAACACGTTTGCTTTTATGTATATTTATGATTTTTTCTAAACATGTTCCTTTGAACGATGAAATAGATAAGATATATATATATATATATATATATATATATATATATATATATATATATATATATATATATATATATATATATATATATATATATATATATATATATATATATATATATATATAAATATAATTATAACGAGTATTAAAATCTTAGCATGTGTTATAATCTGTCTTATCTAGGAATTTGATTTTAAAAAAATTAAAAATGCTAAATCTTATTCATAAGTGAAAGGTCATATCAAAATAATTCATTTTTGAAATTATGTGCATAGAGAAATTTATTATAATAATAGATTTTGTTATAAAGGAAGGATCACGTCGTAATCGCTTGTGTTCTCGAAAATAAAACTAAAAGATCATATGATAATCAAGCGTAATTAAGAAAAATTATTCATAAAAAGCACCAAGTCATTATTTATTATATTCAGAAATGTATATTTTTATTCCGTGAATAAAGGAGAGATCGCGTCATAATCTTTTTTTTTTTTTGCTCAAATTTATTCATAAAGCAAGGACCTCTTCTCAATCTTTTTCATATATAGCGAAACGGATTTTAATTTCGTGAGTGAGGGGAGGGGAGAGGAGAGGCTCTCGCGTCAAAATCTTTATTGATAAAATTAGTTTCTTCTCAGCATTGTAGATACCTTTAAGCGCCATTAATTATTACTGTGTTCCTCGCAAAGTTCCCTCAGTCATCTTGCAGGATTTGCTAATCGTCTATAATATTCGTGGATTATTTGGTCGTTAAACTTCTTCATTTCTTTTTAGTTTTCCGTAAAAGGAAACTATTGTGCCGGATTTGTCTGTCCGTCCGCACTTTATTCTGTCCGTAATTTTTCTGTCTGCACTTTTTCTGTCCGCACTTTTTCTGTCCACACTTTTTCCTTCCACCCTCAGATCTTAAAAACTACTGAGGCTAGAGGGCTGCAAATTGGTATGTTGATCATCCACCCTCCAATTATCAAACATATCAAATTGCAGCTCTCTAGCCTCAGTAGTTTTTAAAATTTTATTTAAGGTTAAAGTTAGCCACAATCGTGCGACTGGCAACGATATAGAATAGGCCACCACAGGGTCGTGGTTAAACTTTCATGGGGCGCGGCTCTCACAGCATTACACTGAGACCACTGAAAGATAGATCTGTTTTTGGTGGTCTCGATTATACTAAGTACAGAAAACCCGATTGCGTCGAAGAAACCTCGGTGCATTTTTTACCTTTTTTTTTTTTTTTATTTTCTCTAGGTTATCTTAAGTACACTTTCTTCTCTACTATTGTTACCAGTAATATATTAAAATTCTGATAGCACTACTACTGTTATAACTTATATATATATATATATATATATATATATATATATATATATATATATATATATATATATATATATATATGAATATATGTATATGCATATGTATATATATATATATATATATATATATATATATATATATATATATATATATATATATATATATATATATATATATATTATATTATATTATATTATATAAATTGCAAAACTACAAGGATCACGTGACTTAAATGCAAGCAAGAACCAGAAGGTGATAATATAAGGCATCAGTACCTAGTGCTTTTCTTTCTTCTATTTAATACACACATCTTCAGGTTTTACGTATAGTACTGTTAATCCTTGCAGTACAACAGTACATTAGGAAATGGTTTTGATATCTTATTCTCATTCTTTATTGCAAAATTGCAGTTATTCTTTATTGCAAAATTGCCAGTTAATTAGTAATGATAAAAAGTGCATATATATATATATATATATATATATATATATATATATATATATATATATATATATATATATACAGTATATATATATATATATATATATTCCGCATTTATGGTCTGAAACGATGAGGATGAAGTTTGTTGTTGATGCACTTTTTCATTAAATGTTAGTGAAAGTTGAATTGACCAAAATTGTTATGATGCTGACCTGTGTTCAAGGTAGGAGATTACAAAAATGGCGAAAATTCATCAAAATATAAAATAATTTCAGTATAAGATCATTTCAAATATTATTTTCTGATATTTCAATTGCCTCTCAATTTCCGGTCAATACCTCAAGACTTTGAGGTTCCTTTCACCTGCTCCCAAAAAAAAAAAAAAATTGCTAATTAGATAATGAGTGTAAACTATAATTCCCATGTATCCGGGGAAATTGTTTGTCCTCTTTCAAATGACACGTGACCAGATGACTAAAGGCTGATTCACATTATAACATCACGTCACCGACACATCACGTCACGTCAAAGTACGTGGGTAGTTCTTGCATGTAATCAAATGGACTTGTTCACACCGTCACGTCACGTCACCAGCAAGCACACGACGGCATCCAACGTCACTTCACGACACGGTTTCTTGGAAAGAATATTTTGACGTGACGTGACGGTGCTTATGCAAGTTTCTTAACGCTGATAAATCTGTGAGGCGCCATGACTACTTGGAGGATGGGCATGAATCTAATTCCCAAATTCCCACTATTTTTAGTTTTCTGAGATGGCTTTGTCTGTCCTTTCGCACTTTTTCTCTCCGCCCTCAGATCTTAAAAACTACTGAGGCCAGAGGGCTGCAAACTGGTATGTTGATCATCCACCCTCCAATCATCAATCATACCAAATTGCAGCCCTCTAGCCTGAGCAGTTTTTATTTTATTTAAGGTTAAAGTTAGCCATGCTCGTGGGTCTGGCAACGCTGTAGGACAGGCCACCACCGGGCCATGGCTGAACGTTTCATAGGCCGCGGCTCATACAGCTTTATACGCTGTACAGAAAACTCGATTGCGCCGAAGAAACTTTGAGGCATTCTTTACTTATTATTATTATTATTATTATTATTATTATTATTATTATTATTATTATTATTATTATTATTCAAGGAAACCCGACGCCGCTACGGTAACCTAATAACGCTCACGTGTCCGAAAATATGGTAAATTCTCTGAAGCTCTAAAATTTCCTCAGCTTTTATCGCAAAATGTTTTTGCAGCATTACGTAGCCTTCAGCTATTAATAATCCCTTCCTTCTACGAAATAAAATGGGAGAGGGGAGGTACGGAATAATCGAGAAACGGCGAGGGAGAGAGAGAGAATGATTATTATTATTATTATTATTATTATTATTATTATTATTATTATTATTATTATTATTCCTTTATTCTCTGATTTCCTTTACCATTTTTCAGGAGGAGAGAAAATTCAATAACCAAAATTTGAGAGAAAGAGAGATGTCAATAGAATTATTATTATTATTATTATTATTATTATTATTATTATTATTATTATTATTATTATTATTATTTATTATTATCCCTTATTTGATTTCAGTTACCTTTTTTACAGAGGGAGAGGAAAGTCAGTAGCCAAAATTTTAAACAGAGAGAGAGAGAGATGTGAATAGAGCTACTATTATTATAATTCCTTTTTATCCTCTGAGTTGAATGACCTATTTTGCAATGCGAGAGGAAAGTCAATAGCCAGAATTTTAACATGATTTATTGTGAGCATTTCATAAACTAGGATAATTAGTGGTGTGTGTTCTTCAGAATTCTTCATTTTTTCTCGAAGCTGTCGTGTAAGGTTTTTTATCCTGACCTATTTCAACGTCAGATGTCAATAGAAATTTCAAAATTATATTTTTCTGTGAGTGGCGAAAGGTACTAGATCAAGTGCCTTGAATGCTGGGGAATATTTTCCGCAAATACTTTTACCCTTGACATATTTGTCAAGATCACAGGTCAGATTAGATTAATTTTTTTTTGTCTCTGAGAGTGACGGTTTTTTTTTTAACGTCACAGCTTAATCATTATCTTTGACGATGATGGCAGTTAGCACCTTGGAGATTGGCAATTATTTCCACCATATATCTTGGACATGGACCTGTTTGTCAAGATTAAGTAAATTTTTTTCTGATTTCGACCTAACTTCGCCGTCAGTTACTTTGGGATTTCGTGATTTTTTCCTCCCAATATATTTCACCTTGACCTGTTTTCCAGTGGTCACAGACAATTTTGAACTGAACACTTTGGCACTTTTTTCTTCTCTGGAACACAAAAGCCACGGTAGTTGTGGTCTCTGGTCTTCAGGACTTATGTTAATTAAGTTCTGATGATGGACAGGTAACCTTTAAAGGGTGGAGCATTTCACACCTGCCTTCAGTTTATAATTTTTTTTTTTATTTCCACCAAAATCTTATTATTCATACAGTCACCGAAAATATCTTTAGATAAACAAGTGTTTACTACATGAATGTCAATTGCATTATGTAATATTATGTAATATTAGTGTTGAATATTGTTATTATTATTATTTCTGTTGTTGTTATTATTATTATTATTATTATTATTATTATTATTATTATTATTATTATTATTATTATTATTATTGCTTACTACATGAATATCAATTGCATTATGTAATATTATGTCATATTAGTGTTGAATATTGTTATTATTATTTCTGTTGCTATTTATTTATTTATTTATTTATTATTATTATTATTATTATTATTATTATTATTATTGCTGTTGTTAGTTACTGAGAATTTTGCTATTATATTTTAATTTTTGCCTCTCTTCAATTTCTTGTCATTACTCTTTGTCTTGCCTTTCAGTATTATCATCATCATCTGTATTGCTGCGCGGACATAATTCATGGTAGTACAGTTGAATGTAATATAAAAGATTTAATCGATTTTAATGTTTTTGTCAATCGTTCTTGTTATATGTTTCTATGCTTTTATATTTTCTTTTTCTCTGGTGGGGGATGGTTTAGGTACTCATTTGTTGTATAAAAAATCAGTTACACGATGATTTTTTCTTTTCACATTTTTTTTTTCCTTTTGCTGTGAGTGACAGGGAAGGGGCTAAAGTGGATAATGGCCTTAGGGCCATTTAACATATAGAATTTGGTCACTTAATGTACAGAATTTGTATCATGTACACCGATGGTGAAATAAGTAAGACGCGTTTTCAGTCCAGTTTAAAAAGCGCTTGCTTTGTTCTCTCCACCAGTTATGAAGAAATAAAGTAAAAAAAAAAATTGAAAAAATAAAAACAATAAATTAAATAAAATGAAAGTAAAAGAATATACGGTGTAATTCAAATGAAAGTAGTCCCCAGGAGCGGGTGGTCACTGGAGATCTTCCACTGAGGGAAGAGATGGAGGGGGGAGGGGAGAATGAACACTATTTAAGGGGTAGAGGGAGGTTAGAGAAAAAGGAGGGGTGGGGGTTTATTCTTTAGAAGACATTAGCAGGAGTGGACAGACGGAGGAGGGAATGGGGGGGAGGTGAAAAGAACTCTACGAAGTGGGGACAATGGAATTGCTTCTCCTCCTCCTCCTCCTCCTCCTCCTCCTCCTCCTCCTCCTCCTTCTTCTTCTTCTTCTTCTTCCGTAAAAACAGGCAATAATTGTTCCCAACCAGCGTGACCATTAAGAATATTGAAGTTGGAGAATAACTTTTTACCCCCACCCTCTCTCCCCTCTATATCTCTCTTCCCTTAACCACCCCCTCTACCATCACCGCCCTTCTACATCTCCCCCCCCTTCCCCTTCTGGCCCCCTACTCACCCCCCATCTTTCACCCGTTAACAGACGGAGAAAGGACGACATAAGCTGACAACCCGTCAAATGCACTTTTGGAGAGTGCGGGATTTTGGAGGATATCTGTAGGGGCAGGGAAGGAGGGGGTGTGGGGAGGGGGCACTGAATCCTTTATCCATAAGCTATGTGAAATCCGTAATTGATACACTCTATACCGAGAGGAAATCGTGAGGTGGCCGCATCTCTGTGGCGCCGCACAATGCCACTGGGACGATACAATGGCGGCCGCGGAGAAGAAAGTCGCTGAAGATATTCGCCTGTTTCTTAGAAACGGCGACATTGGGTTGAGATTTTTTTTTTTTTTTTGAGGGAGTGGAAAGCGAATTACAGATATTAATAATACCCTTTGTGTGCAGTGTTGGGGTGGGGTGGGGAGTTTGAGGGAGAATGTTCGTGCATTAGTGAATTGCGGAGGAAGAGATCATTAATATTATTACAAAGTGTTTTACTTGTCCAGTCGAAAATGACAGCAATAGCATCATATTTATGCATCATATCAATTACATTATTTTTCTCTGCATTTGCGGTAGGTTTGGTATTATTATTATTATTATTATTATTATTATTATTATTATTATTATTATTATTATTATTATTATTATTATTATTACGGCTATTTTTTTACAGGAGAACACGACCTCAATTCATTATATTTTAGAAAAATATTAAAACATTGAGTACACTCTATATATGGACAGCAAAATCACCGCGGATTTATGCATCGTTGTCAAGCTCATGATATTATTATTGCTATTGTTGTTTTGTGGATATATTTTCGTTTTAATCCTAGTAATAGGATTGGAACTTCAAAAGTTCAAACGAAAATGCAAGGCATTACCAACCTATTGCTATTCTCCTTGCATTTTAATACATTTTTATTTATTTATTAGTTTATTAATTGGTTTTTCCTTTTTAATAAGTGAGATCTCTTCATTCTGAATTTCAAGTCAGTGGCCCCCGTTGGCTTGTTCCATATGAATGGCGTTCATCTTCTGAATAAAATAATAATAATAATATAATAATAATAATAATAATGTAATGTTTATGGTTCAGCTTAGAGTATACACTTCCGAGTTATACACGCTTTTCATCAACCTTTTTCGTCCAATCTTTCCACATGACCAACCATCTCACAACACTCTGATGCATCCTTTCACCTACTCTAACCTTTTTACCACATTACACACGAACACAAGACACAGGCTTATAATGTGGAAGTTTTCTGCATTGGATGTTCATCCCCTCGGGTGTCATCCATTGTTTGCGGAAATTTACTCAAGTGTGCACAATATATTCTGTAGTGTAAGTCGTGGTGTTATGTAATCCCTTGTGTTGCATGTATGTATGTGTATACGAGTATATATGTATATATATACACACACACACACATATATATATATATTATACATACATACACACACAGTATGTATAATATATATATATATATATATGTGTGTGTGTATATGTATATATATACATGTATATACACATACATACATACATACAACACACAAGGGATTACATAACACCACGACTTACACTACAGAATATATTGTGTACACTTGAGTAAATTTCCGCAGCCGATACCACACACACACACACACACACACACACACACACACAAGGCAGCAGTACTGCTACAGGCTGGTGTTTCCAATCACCGGGTTCTACGTAGATTATGTAGATGGATGCAAATCAGGATTACTGACGGGGACCCCTGAAAATAAAAAAAAGAAAAATAAAAAAAATCCAAAAATACATTTCTCGGCTTCAGTGCCTCAACAGATGAACTGCCAGATGGGTGGGATTTGGAATTGAATCTTTAATTATTATTATTGTTATTCATTATTTATTTATTTATTTATTATTATTATTATTATTATTATTATTATTATTATTATTATTATTATTATTTAAGGCCTTCCTTTTAGAAGCACGCAAATATTTTCCAGTATCTTTTATTATTATTATTATTATTATTATTATTATTATTATTATTATTATTATTATTATTATTATTATTATTATTATTATTATTGGAGAAGCAAATCCACAGTTATGTATAAATACATATATTTATTTTTAAATATATGTACATATACATAACTGTGGATTGGCTTCTCCATTTTAAGACTCATGCTACTATGAGTATTTTTTAATTATTATTATTATTATTATTATTATTATTATTATTATTATTATTATTATTATTATTATTATTATTATTATATTGACGGCCTCCTCTCCAGAACCAATCAAATATTTTTTCCAGTATCTTACTACATGTTAAGATGCCTTGGAATATTACTTGTATACTCGTATCGTCAAAAAATACGGTTGTATAAGAGATGTTCGAATCTGCAAATTCTTGATGATTTTATGTACCACTCCGAGACTCTGTCAAAATGATTTTCCCTGGGCTGAACGACGGCAGGTACGAACTGGGGGCTTGTTATCCTAAGGCTGTTATAACAAACAAAACATTTGATATATGGAAAGATATTTCATTTTGTTGCATAGAGACCAACAATTCCATTTACTATTCATAATCAAACCCTTGTTGTAAGAATAAGCATAATGAAATTGAGCTTACACAACAAGCTTTCGTGAAGTGGAGTTCTCTGTTTATTACTCATCAGTTTCTTTTGTAATCATTACTTGAAGATGTCACATTTAATTCCTTAAGTCAGTTCTACCTATGAGATCCAGCTGTTTTTGGGAAGCGATCGCATGTCTTATAGTATCAGCAATGTTCTTAAAGATATCTGCTGTTTTGGGAAGTGATCGCATGTTTTATAACATCAGCAATGTTCTTAAAGATATTTGAATTCTTTCTGTTATTTCACTTCTCATTTACATACGCCCAGCAACCGGTTTCTTTTCTGTACTAAAGACTGTCGACGCTTGTTTCTGTATTCTGAAAGAATTAGTTCCTGAAGTATTTTGCTGTCAAATTCAGAAGACCGCCTACACTGATTTTCGTAGGAAAGAATATCGAATTCATTACACTGACCATACACCATAATATGCATTTCCTCTCTTATGCTTTGTTGATGTGAGAAAAACGATTAGTTAAGAAAGCTGCCTGAAACGTTTTCTAAACCTCCGCGCGAGAGATTTCAAATTTTACTGGATGTTCCTATTGTGGGGAGTTCTGTGTCAAAAGGAGTAAGATACACAGATAACTCTTTATCGAACTTGCTATTGCAACATCTCTCTCTCTCTCTCTCTCTCTCTCTGTGAATATCTGCATAAGCGACTTCAAGGTTTTTGGCTCTGGCAAAACGTTTGCCAAGGCGGTTTGCCTTTTGTCATCATGAAACCAAACTCTCTCTCTCTCTCTCTCTCTCTCTCTCTCTCTCTCTCTCTCTCTCTCTCTGATAAGGTTATATGCCGATTATTAACAGACACCTCTATACATCTGTAACGGCGTTGCGTTTCTCGTGGGAATAAAATTTTGATGAGGTTACATTGAGGCCTTGGCGAGACGCCAGATTATCGTAAATCAATCAGTCAGTAAGTCAAATGCAGAGCAATTACTGTTTATGCAAAAGCCTCATTCTTCATATCTTCTTCCAGTCCCCCGCCCTTATGTAACTCCCCCCTCCCCACCCCTACCCCCATCCTTTCCTTGTCCTTATTGAACTCACCCCTTCCCCCTTCCCCTTCAAGAACAACCCTCCTCTTTTCCCTTCCCTCTCAAGAACACCCCCTCTCCTGCTACCTCCTTCCCTCCCACTACCCCCTTCCCTTCAAGAACACCCCTACCCTTCCCCTTTCTCCTCCCCCTTTCCCTTAAGAACACCCCCTCCTCTTCCCCCTCTCCCACTCTCCTTTCCCCCTTCAAGAACATGCCCTCCTCCCCATCAAGAACATCCCTTCCCTCCCCTTCCCCTTTCCACTTCCATTTCCCCCTCAAGACACCCTCCCCTTCCCCTCTCCCACCCCCCGTCCCTTCAAGAACACCCCCTTCCCCTCTCCACTCCCACCTTCCCCTTAAGAACACCCCATCCCTTCTCCTTTCCACTCCCTTCAAGAACACCCTCCCTTCCCTCTCCCCACCCCCTTCCCCTTCAAGAACACCCCTCCCCCTCCCCTTGCGATGATTTATGGTCTCGAGTCTCCTCTTCCTTAATAAGTTTTGATCCTCCGTATATCTGCCGTAGAGATTCCCGTTTATTAAAAGTCCAAACGCTCTAATGAGTTTTGCACTGCTCGTGACGTCACTAATCCCCTTTTAAATGAGGTCGTATTTTCTACGATTCGGAAACAAATCCACAGGCGGGGGGCGGGGGGCGGCGGAGGATAGACCCCGCGGACGGGGATTACACAGCGTCTCGGAGTTGGAGGTTGAAGCGTTGATCTTACTTGATTGATTTACTCTTTGGATGTTACCTGTTCCCCTGTGTTTCCAGATTTTTTTTTGCCAATTTTCCTCTTTGTAATAGACTGGCTTTTTCATTTATATAAAAAAGCCAGTGACTCTCTCTCTCTCTCTCTCTCTCTCTCTATATATATATATATATATATATATATATATATATATATATATATATATATATATATATATATATATATATATATATATATATATATATATATATATATATATATATATTTATATATATATATATATATATATGTGTGTGTGTGTGTGTGTGTGTGTGTGTGTATACAGTATTAGTCAAGCAAAGTATTTCAGTCATAAAAGGTTAAATAATAAATGAAGAAATTAATAAAAATTGAATTAAATTAAATTAAATACCAAGACAAAAATTATCAGTATCAAGATATGAATAAATAAGTAAATAGATAAATAAAAAAAAATATAAATAAAATAACAAGAGAAAAATTAGTTTTACAAAACGAACGTCTTATCGAGTATTAGCAAAATCTTTCTGTATAGTACGTAAGTTTATAAAAGTTATATATCGAGGGAATAGAGTACATTATATATCCCCCTTGTCGATGTCAACAATAAAGAGATGAAACTGCAATTACTCCATCAGTGATTTTCTTTATGCGCTGATTAGGTTGAGATTTCACCTACCCAAGTTCCCAGCTCATCAGCAAAGGAGTTTAGTATTTTATATTCCACTTCTGTCTCTTCAGAGATAACGGTGGCCTTAAGAAAAAGTCCAGACCAGCACCTAAAGGCCTTCTTCAAGGTCTCGGTCCCGACCCCAGGCCAGTTAGCCTCCCGAAAATACAAACACATTTCTTTGAAGTTGTCACTAAGGTTGCCTTAGCAATATTTTGCATGATATTTGCTTTCTGCTTTAGTAAGTGTACTAAGAAGTTTTCAGTTTTCTGTAAAAGAAAACTTATTGTGACGGCTTTGTCTATCCGTCCGCACTTTTTCTGTCCGCCCTCAGATGTTAAAAACTACGGAGGCTAGAGGGCTGCAAATTGGTATGTTGATCATCCACCCTCCAATCATCAGACATACCAAATTGCAGCCCTGTAACCTCAGTAGTTATTTTATTTTAAGGTTAAAGCTAGCAACGATCATACTTCTGGTACCGCTATAGGTACCAACAACACAGGCCACCACCGGACCGTGGCTGAGTTTCGTGGGCAGCAGCTAAGAGTTTCATGGGCCGTGGCCGAAAGTTTCATACAGCATTATTCGCTGTACAGAAAACTCGATTGCGCCGAAGAAACTTCTGCGCGTTTTTTACTTTTTTGGAAGAAAGGGCGTTGGGTCGGGTATGATACATGTAACATACGCTACCGGGGTCTAAGCGATGTCAGGCAGGGCAGCCGATCGAGACTACGGTCTACCCCAAAGCCAAATCAAAAGTCCTTCAAAAAGAAGGCATCGTGCTTACCCCATACAAAAATGGGAAAAAAGCACGTTAAAAGAAGAAGAAGAGTTTGTGCCATATGGATGTGCATATATGAGATATAGTTACAAGTTGGATTTGCTTGGTTTAAAGTTATCTTGTAAGTTCTTCATTAGCATTGATTCATTTCTTACAACGTATCCGTTGGTCGTAACTTTCAAGAAATGAATGAGACGAGGTCTGCATATTTATCTTTCCTTCCACGCGTTTGTGTGTGTGTGTGTGTGTGTGTGTGTGTGTATTGTCCATACTATTGTTAAGTCTGTGATAGAAAAGTCATTCTTTGAAAACTGCGATGAACAAAATGAACAGACATACAGTCAAGCAATCAGTGAAAGACAGGGATACAGACAGCTGGTAAGAGACACGCTCAGACAGAGAGGCAGACAGGCATAGACAAAAGCAAACAAATGGACTGAGAGAGAGTGAGAGAGAGAGAGGGAGAGAGAGTCAGTCACGTACCTCCGAATGCAATACATCAACCTGGACGAACGAAGTGACACTCTTGACGCAGTAAGTAAAGATTGACGCTGCTTTTAGAACCCAGTCCTTCTTCCTTAGACTCTCTTTCCCCCCTCCCCTCCCCCTCCCTGTTCCTCTCCCCCTTCCCCAAGCATCCTGCCCTTTCACCCTCCCTTGAATATAAATAGCTACCGCTTCCCACCCCCTTTCCAAAGTTCTTTCAATTTGTAGTTTTCACTTACCCAAAGATTCTTTACCTTACAGGTAATAAGTAAAGTAGATGATAATCATTCGTAGATTTAAATTTTTGTCAGTGTTCCCAAACCGTCAAAAATTACGGTAAAATGAGAGAGGGTCGGGAAGGTAAGTTCCTTCCTACCGTCAAAAGTGACGGTGATATTTTGCATACTTGAGTAGTGGTCAATGGCAAGAGAGGGCTAGACCAGGTTTGAAGACGGCCAGACTGAATGTAGAGTTTATTTAACATATATATATATATATATATATATATATATATATATATATATATATATATATATATATATATATATAACATACATAAATATATATATATATATATATATATATATATACTGATATATAACTTAAATATGTATGTATATATTTATATATATATATCTATATATATATATATATATATATATATATATATATATATATATCATATGATATATATAGAAAGTATTCTACATGCAATCACGTGTGGAACAGAATAAATTTCGACCTGGCCGTTCGTTCTGTGGTCCGTCGCTGGTATGACCTATATATATATATATATATATATATAAATATATATATATATATATATGAAAATATTAGAAATTTCCATGCAATTTCAACAGAATAAATTTCTGTTGACTACGACCAAGGGATTATATATATATATAACTATATATATACACAAGTCAGATAATATATAATTTCCTTGGATCGCCCATGGCTTTTTGGGGCTCAAACAGACTATACTTTTGCCTCAAACTGAGAAAATGCAGCCCAGGGCAAGCAATTGATCACTGTGCATGGAAAATGGCCCCAATCATGCCAATTGGGCCATGTTGCCTGGCGCTTTTTTGGGTGGCCCCAAATGGCCCGGAACGGTAAGAAATTGATATAGTCTTGTTGTGCGCTTTGGGGCCCAACGGTACGGACTTTTTTTTGGGGCTCAAAACTGCCCCAAAAAAATGCAGCCCAAGGGCAAGGGCAATTGATCACTGTGCATGGAAAATGGCCCAATCATGCAATTTCTTGCAGAGGTGGCCCTAAATGGCCCGATCGGTATGTTGTAGGGCTCAAACGTGGACTTTACCCCAAAAAATGCAGCCCAATAGAACAGATCATCGTGGGAATAGCCTTGTGTGTCTGAACGGTAAGTATAGCCCAACGCTGGGAGGCTCAAACGGACTTTTACCCCAAATTGAGAAAAACGAAAAATTGATCATCTGTGGAAAATGGTCCCAATTGGCAATGGGTTCCATTGATCACTGTGCATGACCTGAACAGAGGTGCGCTTTTGGGGCTCCAACGGTCTTTGCCCCCGAATGAGAAAAACAGCAGCCCACCAAGCAGTTGATCACTCTGTCATCATGCAATGGGCCATGTTGCAGGGGTGGCCCCAAATGGCCATGTTTTGGGGCTCAAACGGTTTTGCCCCAAACTGAGAAAAATGAAGCCCAATTGAAGCAATTGGTCTAATCATGCAACCCATTTGCAGGAGTAGCCCCCCCAAATATTTAACGGTAAAATTATAGCTCAGGTGGTTTACACAGTCTCAAACGGACTTGCCAAACTGAGAAAATGCAGCAAGGTATATATACATTGGGCCATGTTGCAGGTGGCCTATAAATGGCCTAGAACTGTATAAGAGTATATACACCCATATATATATATATATATATATATATATATAATATATATATATATATATATATACATATATATATATATATACATATATATATATCAAATGTCAATGTTTATGTGACATACATATATATATATATATATATATATATATATATATATATTATATATTGTATACGCATACAGTACATACATATACACATACATGCTTGTGATTACATTCATACACACTGATAAAAAAACAAGGAACTGTGTCCATCCGAAACAAAGGCTTCAACAGGACCCAGAACAAAAGATCGGGCGCTGTGGAGATGAATTTGTTGTGTTAGCCGTGACTGCGGAAGGAAATCTGTAAATATCATTTCCACGAGGGTGATTGATGCTGTGTTCCCCGAGTCCAGCTGGCTGACCCGGTCCAGTAGCGCCGAATCTGTTATTGGTGGGTGTCTTAATACCGAGAGAGAGAGAGAGCGAGAGAGCGCTTGTTGTACATAAGATTGGTGAGATGGACTCGGACAAAAAGACTGATAAGATTTTTGTACGTGAGTTTGAAGAGAGAGAGAGAGAAGAGAGAGCCTCAGAGAGAGAGAGATATGATAGAGAGAGAGAGAGAGAAGCTTGGTGAGATGGACTTGTTGTAAAGATTTTTGCAGAGAGTGAGAGAGAGAGCTTGGTGAGATGGACTTGGACAAAAAGACTGATAAGATTTTTGTACGTGAGTTTGAAGAGAGAGAGAGAGAGAGCCAGAGAGAGAGAGATTTTAGCTCTGTGTTGTACATATGGATTGTTGAGATGGACTTAGTTCAAAAGACCGTCAAAAAGACTGGCCCGATCAAGATTTTTGTACGTGAGTTTGAAGAAAAATTTTGACGTAAGTGTACTAGTTTTTACCAGACCACTGAGCTGATTAACAGCTCTCGTCAAAATCTAGGGCAAATGGCTCCAGGATTAGACTTATTTTTACGTGGCTAAGAACCAATTGGTTACTTAGCAACGGGACCTACAGCTTATTGTGGATTCCGAACCACATTAAAAGCGAGAAATAAATTTCTATCACCAGAAATAAATTCTTGAACTCTTTCAAATCAGTCGGCCGGGGATTTGAACTCCGGCCCATCGAGTGACAGTCCGCAGCTCTACCGGCTCACCCAACGGAGAGCTGCGAGTTTGAAGAGAGAGAGAAAGAGAGAGAGAGAGAGAGAGATCTTGTGTTGCACATAGGATTGGTGAGATGGACTCGAACAAAAAGACTGATAAAGTTTTTATACGTGAGTTTGAAAATGAGAGAGAGAGAGAGAGTCTTGTGAGCACAGAGAGATAGGTGAGATGGACTTGGTGAAAAAAAAAAAAGACTGATAAAATTTTTGTACGTGAGTTTGGTAAAGAGAGAGAGAGAGAGGAGAGAGGAGAGAGAGAGAGAGAGAGAGAGAAGAGTTTTGAGAGAGTTTGAGATGCGTTGTACACAGGATTGGTGAGACGGCCTCGAACAAAAGGACCGATAAAGCTTTTATACGTGAGTCTGAAGAGAGAGAGAGAGAGAGGTTTTAATAGGCAGACAAATAAAGTATTTTTGAGCATGAGTTTAGACGGAGAGAGAGAAAGATACAGATTGACACAGATAAAAAGATGTTTAGCTTACGTGTAAAAAAAAAAAATTAAAAAACTACATTTCACCTTTGTAATTGATCTTTTTAATATATTTTAATTTTTTCGTGAACATAGACGTCATTCGAGGCTCGGTATTGACAAATCTTAAGTTGTACTTCATCAGGTTCTGCAATAAAAAATTTATTTAGATTATTTAAATGTGTATCAGCGCATATACTTTACATGGGCATACATGATTTTCCTTCAGCGCAATCTTTTCAGCCACTATAATCTAGGCCACCGAAAATAGATCTATCTTTCGGTGGTCTCTGTATAATGCTGTATAAGCCGCGGCCCATGAAACTTTAACCACGGCCAGGTGGTGGCCTATCCTATATCGTTGCCAGAAGCACGATTATGGCTAACTTTAACCCTAAATAAAATAAAAACTGCTGAGACAAGAGGGCTGCAATTTGGTATGTTTGATGATTGGAGGGTGGATGATCAACATAGCAATTTGCAGCCCTCTAGCCTCAGTAGTTTTTAAGATCTGAGGGCGGACAGAAAAAGTGCGGACGGGCAGACAAAGCCGGCACAATAGTTTTCTTTAACATAGAACTAAAATAACAAGAGATGTATTTCCTATCCTTGTTATGGATTTTGTGATCTTTGTCATGTTGTTACAATCGCCCACACACTGTATCAGGAGATTGTAAATAAAGAAATGTCACTTTTCCTCAAACTTACATTTTTACATTTTTGCGTCACTCTCACGATTTGTGTTGCTGCAAGTACCATCACGTCTATGGAAAATATTTCCTATAAGGTACAAATTTTGTAAACGCGTTCGATTTTACTCCTATTCTTTATCACCATATTCTCTATCAGTTCCTTTACTGTTGAAAATGTATTCATGTGTTCTGGACTGAACTGCAGTAAGAGAGAGAGAGAGAGAGAGAGAGAGAGAGAGAGAGAGAGAGAGAGAGGAAGGAGACAGTGACGCTTAAAGACAGACTCAGCGAATGACAGACTGTAGAGAACATTTTTACCCAGGTAGGTATTTTCAGTTCTAACCAAGGACTGTATTTTTTTTTTTTTTTTTTTTGGTAAAAATATTAACATTATTCATTAGAATCCTTTGAAATGCTGTTGTAATCTCTTGTTGAAATTAGCGCATCGCAGTAATCCTTAATTAAGATATACTCCTCGTTGAGTAAGTTTGGCAATTGCCTGGGGCTGTGGCCAGATGGCAGCACCTTCGGGCAGGCCATCGTCTCCTTCTCTACATGATCATTGATCCAAGCTCTCCCGTCTTTTGATTTTCTATGAAATAAATGTCCACTTCTCTTTTGCAATATGTTGGAACAAAACTAATTCCATGTGACGTGATTTAGACTATTCTGTTTGTTGATAATTGTGACGAATTTGGTGCAAGAAACCCAGGACCTGGTCAGAGGTGCTGCCATCTATCCACAACCGAAATAGATCGCCAAGCCCATTGCTTCTTCTCCTCGTTCACATATTACAGGAATTAATTCACTTCTTTGCGCTTTTCGGACCTCAGTGGGACCCATTATCACTAGCACTATAATCCTAAGGCGTTTTGTCGAAAGCTTGGTATAGGGAATTCTCCTCATTCCTCTGTGTTTTCTCTTTGTGTTATATTTCAGGTGTTTCACGGAATCAGTCTTCGACAGCAGTTGGGATTAGTTGCGTATTATGATAATTAATATGGATTTAATATTAGTGTTCCTTTTACATTACAGAAGTCTCAGATTTTATTTTAAGTGAAGATTTTTCAATTATGCCACAGGCAAATTCTTGAATATTTTTTCTCTACTAAATTTTTAAAACAATACACTTCGACCAACTTAGTGAAGTTTAGTATAATAAGTAACAATGAAACATTTTAATTTACCAGTCTTCCATTGTTGTTATACACGAATCGGATGTAATATTTTAATAATCTCAAGGATCACAAAAAGTTTATATATATATTTTTTTCCTTCACTTTCTCTTAGAGAAAGCCAGCAACTCATTTCTTTCAGCGATGTAAGGAAAAGTGTGACAGATCCCCAAAGAAAAATTTTGTTTCACTCGGCATAAGCCGCCTGACATTTAACTCTTGAAATGTCAGTAGTGAAAGTTCACCGTCGTGAAAGAACAATATATTGAATAAATAATATGCAGCGAGCGGCTTTGAATGGAAAATGAGATGCTGAAGATTGAGAGACTGCCTGCGTATACCTACTTTAATGTACGGTTGTATATACAAGGAGTGTATGTGTACTTATATATATTTATGTGTGCACTGCATATATATATATATATATATATATATATATATATATATATATATATATATATATATATATATGTGTGTGTGTGTGTGTGTGTGTGTTGTTTGTGTGTACACATACATACACATACTACAAGCTTCTTTCTCTTTTGAATAAACGGATGCAGGAGATACTACCCTTCCTAATTTCATCAAGTATCTTGGGATGTACTTGGTGAAGCATTGTCATAATGATTATGTATGTATGTATGTATGTATGTATGTATATATGTATATATATATATATATATATATATATATATATATATATATTGGGATATTTATTATCCTTTGATTATGCACAGCATATAATATAGTATAGATATATATATATATATATATATATATATATATATATATATATATATATATATATATATATATGTGTGTGTGTGTGTGTGTGTGTGTGTGTGTGTATTTATATTGACAAATTATCAAAATGACTTCATAATTCCTCAGGAACATAACATTTTGTGTGCACTCATTGCTGAAAGCCTTGCAGAACGAAAAAGGAAAGAGACGAAGAAAAGCTTTTAAAAGGTGGAATTCAATCGCACGAAAAAAAAATTTTATGGTCTAAATTGTTTTTTATAATCATATTTTTTATAATCATATTTCTCTAAAGAAACAGGATTTATGAGGATTTATATCAGAATCCTCTGTAATGTATGAGTTCTAAATACACATACAATCGTAGGTTTTATCAAGAAATAATTTCAAAGTAGCATGTACTAAATTCTTTTTCATTTGGTTTTAATTTGTCATGATGAAAATTTTACTTTCAGATACCAGAGATTTTTTTTTTTACCAAAGTTTGTTTTACTGTCTGCTAGTGTCTTTTCGATCATTTGAGCAACGTCGGGTGTGGTCAGGACTTGAATGGGTGACCAGAAGATGAACCCCAGACGCCCTTTGACAAACATAAGCTCCCCGCTACCATTCCGGTAACGTGTAGCATAATCTGAGTAAAAGTATCCAATATTGTTTTATGCCATTATTCGGTCACTCGCTATTATTCTCTCCTCATTGTGAACCATTGCAGCTCAAACCAAACCCCTGAGACCTGTTATATCCTGGAATTGGAAGTGAAATGAATATTCAGACTTCAGTAAAAAAGATGTTGGAAGGAACTGATTGAAGTTTAAGGGTTTAAACAGGTGAAAATGTCAGGTGTGGAAAGAAAATCTGACAGCGTGTCCACGGAGGATATTGATTATTAAGCGATTAAGCAAAGGTCGAATCGAGAGAGAGAGAGAGAGAGAGACGGACGGTGATGACAGGGAGAGACAGGCCCTCAAACAGACAGAAAGACAGACAGTTTATTATTGATAAAAGGTGTTTCAGGATATGACAGAAAGATAGATAGGTAGATAGATTGATGTTGTGCGAACAAACAACTGTTATTGATAAGAGGTGTTTCAGGATATGACAGAGAGACAGTTAGATTGATAGATAGATAGTTAGTGTACGTTTGTGTATTGCAGAATTACGGAAGAAAGTTCTCAGTTTTTTCTTGTTTTTGATAAAACGTCATTCGAACTTCTGATCTTTTAAGAATTAAACGCGACAAAGTTTGTCTTCACGACAGGTGGGGAAGTCTAGTTTGCCGTAAAATACAAGTACTGAGATTATGACAGCTGATATTTTAAACTCTCTCGCCCACTGCATTTATAAGTTAAGTACTGTAAGTATGTAACGATTTTCGAAAGCTTTAGGGCGATGATGAGCCAATGTTATTGTGGAAGTTTTCTGCACGAGAGGTTCATCCACTTTTCAGTAGTTAATGTGATTTGCAGTGGTTATGTCATCTCATTATCGGGAGCCACCCTTTTGGTAGGAGAAACGACTTACTGTTAAGTAAAAACCCTGGGTACTGTAAGTGCACGAGGAAGGTTCTGTAAACAATAATTATATTATATATATATATATATATATATATATATATATATATATATATATATATATATATATATATATATATATATATTTATATATATGAGAGATATATATATATAGAGATATATATAGAGAAATAATATACTATATATATATATATATATATATATATAATTTATATATAAAGTTAAGAGAGAGAAAATAATGTACTTAAGTTTTACGCAGATATATTATAATTCATAAGTTAAGAGGCATCATATATATATATACACACACACACACACACACATATATATATATATATATATATATATATATATATATATATATATAGAAAGAGAGATATATAATTTACTGTAAGTTTTACCAGATATGTCATTGTAGTTTCACAAGTTAAGAGAGCATCGTGGTTATTACACACACTATACATAATAAATATATATATATATATATATATATATATATATATATATATATAGAGAGAGAGAGAGAGAGAGAGAGAGAGAGAGAGAGAGAGAGAGAGAGAGAGAGAGCTCTCCCGTCCACAACAGCTTTGTCAAGCTGCATCTTTCTCTTAGTGCGTTCCCGTGTGACCTAACACCGAATTCTGAAGGCTGGTTCCCTCATCCTCTCACCCGTATCATCCTCTCTGGATGTTTCTGAAGAAAGGGCGATAAAGAAGCCGATTACTCAAGAAAGATCACATTTCGACGCGACCTCTAATTTACTCATTTGTGAAGAGTCTGCCTCCATCCGCATTCTGCTTCTAATCCATGAAAAAACATTTGTAGATTCTGGACAACATCCATCATCTTGTTTCTTCTGCTGAGACTTTGGGTTTATAAGCGAGTTTTAATGAATTGGTCTTATTATATATATTATAAAGGAACTTATTAACCCTGAGGATAAGATATACAGCGGCAAATTCCGGGTCGTGATTCATTTTAGTATTGGATGCCCACATCGCTTGGGAACTCAAGTAATTGGTAAAGGTCAAGGTTTTTTTTTTTAGTCAGAGAATTTAGAGGGTTTTCTGTACATAACTTTTGCTGTCTCAAGGAGAATTATTAATCGTAATAAAAACATACAGCTGAGAAATAATAGCGGGCAATCACAGTTTGAAAACGAATACCGTCATTGTTTCGAAAAGTGGCTCAAGGTTTTGTGTGTGTGTGTGTGTATAGGGGGTGGGGGTTCCATTTGTGATTGAGTCTTGTCTCGCTCAGTCCCGATTTTCTCCTCTTTCGGGAGACTATTTCATCCTTACAGTAAACAGTTACTACCCTAATACTATTCTAATTGCATTTTAATACATTTTTATCTATTCATTAATTTATTAATTTATTTTATTCTCTTTTTAATAAGTAAGTGGGATCTCTTCTTTCTGTATTTCCCTTTACTTCCTCTTACTTCTTCCTAATGAACATATTCTTTGGAAGCTTGAATTTCAAGTCAGTGGCCCCCGGTGGGCTTGTTCCATATGAATAGGTTTCATCTACTGAATAATAATAATAATAATAATAATAATAATAATAATAATAATAATAATAATAATAATAATAATAATAATAATACGAAGGAAGAAGACCCTCTTAGAGGTGTTTTAAAGTTAAATAAAAAGGGCTGCATTTTGCGAATTGATTTTATACTGAGTTTTCTCATTTAATAATTCGCTTTTCCTGCATATCAATATTAGTCAATAATTGGCCAATGTTCATATTTCGATGGATAAAACAGCGTATTTCTTACAGCAGGAATTCTTTATTTAAAGAATTACAGCTGTAATGCTTTAAATAAAGAATTTTTGCTGTAAGAAATACGCTGTTTTATCCACCGAAATATGAACATTGGCCAGTTATTGACCAAATATTGATGTGCAGGAAAAGCGAATTATTATAGGAATTGAGAAAACTCAGTATGAAATCAGTTCGCAAAATGCAGCCATTTTATTCAACAAAATAATAATAATAATAATAATAATAATAATAATAATAATAATAATAATAGTAATAATAATAATAATAATAATAATAATAATAATAATAAGGACAAGAACAGTTGCGTAATGGAATGCTATAGAAATGGATGCCCATATATAGCCGTTCCTAGCTTTCATAGGGGAAGATAATTAAGCATACAGTGAAAACCATGTAACATGTAACAGACTTTATACGAGTCTGATACGAGCGGTAATGAATCACGCTGAAGCCTGACTGGCAATGAAAACAGTGGAGCAAATGGGTATGCCCACATTGCACAGAATGCCTTCGTAGTGGGTACGTGGATTAGCGATTTTTGAGGGGGCATTGTTTGAGTGGGTGGGAGTTTTGTTAGGAGGTTCAGGCAAAGGGGGGTGGTCCTTTTTATAAATTTCGAGGATTTTAGAAGCAAAAGGTTATGGGCATACCACTGTGGTGGGTACGTTGGTTTAGTGATTTTTAAGGAGGTTTGTTTGAGTGGGTGGCAGTGTGTTAGGTTTTTCGGGTAAAGGGGGTGGTCCTTTTTTTCTTAAATTTCGAGGATTTTAGAAGCAATTGCCTACATTGCTGGTCATGCCAATGTAGTGAGTACATAGGTTAGGTTAATGTCAGGGGGGGTTTGTTTCAGTGGGTGGGCGTTTTGTGAGGTGGCTTGGGTGAAAGGGAGTTGGTCCCTTTTTTTTATTTCAGAGATTTTAGAAGCAAATGGGTATGCCCACATTGCCCGCCCTACCAGTGTAGTAGGTACGTGGGTTAGGCGATTTTTAAAGGGGTTTTGTTTGAGTGGGCGGGCGTTTCGTTAGGTGGTTCGGGTAAAAGGGTGGATGGTCCTTATTTTTAAATTTCGGAGATTTTAGAAGCAAATGCCCACATTGCTGGGCATGCTAATGTAGTGGGTGTATGGGTTAGGTTATCGCAAGGGATTTTGCTTGAGTGGCGGTCGTTTTGTTAGGTGGCTTAGGGAAAAGGGTGGTTGGTTTTTATTTTTAAATTTCGGGGATTTTAGAAGTAAATGCCCACATTGCTCGAAATGCCAATATAGTGGGTACGTGGGTAAGGTTATCGCAAGGGGTTTCGTTTGAGTGGGTGAGCGTTTTGTTAGGTGGTTCGGGTAAGAGGGTGGGTGGTTCTTATTTTTAAATTTCGGGGATTTTAGAAGCAAATGCCCACCTTGCTGGGCATGCCACATTGCTCGAAATGCCAATGTGTTGGGTACGTGGGTTAGGTTATGGCAAGGGGTTTTGTTTGAGTGGGCGGGCGTGTTGTTAGGTGGCTTGGGTAAAAGGGGGGTGGTCTTTTTTTTTTTAATTTCGGGGATTTTAGGCCCGGGCGGTGGGCGTTTGACCGGGCCCATCAGCTGCACCCGACGGCCCAAACGGCAGCATTATTTTCCGTCCATTACCCGAGTAAATGAACAGCCCTTTATCTACCTGGTCACCTGACCGGAAAATTACCTGCAGATTAATGGCAGAAATTCCACCTGTTTAGCGACGACAAAACAATCACCGACACGTACTCGGGCGTAAGGCCGGCCTTATGGGACAAAAAATGATGATGATGATGATGGTGATAATGATAATGATGATGATAGTCGTCGTCATCGGTATTATTGTTCTCAGCAACAGCATCGTTCGGTTCTTATTATCATTTTTATCTTATCATTTGTGACGCCAGTTTTGTAAACCATAAATCAATGATGATGATGGTGGTGATAATGATAATGATGATAGTCGTCGTCATCGGTATTATTAATCTCAGCAACAGCATCGTTCGGTTCTTATTATCATTTTCATCTTGTCATTTGTGACGCCAGTTTTATAAACCATAAATCAATGACGATGATGATAATAATGATGATGATAGTCGTCGTCATTGGTATTATTGGTAGCATTATTCTCAACAACAGTGTCATTTGGCTCTTATTATCATCATCATCGTCATTTGTATCTTATCCATTATCGTTTGTGACGCCAGTTTTATGAACCATAAATCAATGATAATGATGATGATAATGATAATGATGATGATAGTAGTCACTGGTATTATCGGTAGCATTATTCTCAGCAACAGATCGTTCGGTTCTTATTATCGTTTTCATCTTATCATTTGTGACGGCAGTTTTATGAACCATAAATCAATATTGATGATGGTGGTGATGATAATGATAATGATAATGATGATGATAGTCGTACAGCAACAGCATCGATCGGTTCTTATCATCATCATCATCATCAAATGTATCTTATCCATTACCGTTTGTGACGCCAGTTTTATAAACCATAAATCAATCAGTCAGTCCATCCGCATTATTATTATCATCATCATCAATGGTATCATTTTCATCATCATCATCACTGTAATGATTATCATTATATTACGATATGATAATGACGATAGTCTTCGTCATTGGTATTATCGGTACTACAGTGTATTAGGTACCTGGTAGTTGCTTACAACTGTGCTGGCTCCACCACTCGCCTTCCGCCCTTATCTCTCTCTCTCTCTCTCTCTCTCTCTCTCTCTCTCTCTCTCTATACTAATCTCAAGAAAAAAACTGCATGTCCAACAAGTTTAAGCATTTTCCCCCTAATTTAATTTGTATTTTTCTTGTTCTCTCAGCCACATAATTCATCTTCACTCACTTCCACCTTTCAGTCTCCCTGTCTTCTGTTACTTTTAGATATTTGTCCCATTCTGTCATTCAAATTCTACGTATATTTTATTCCCTCTGCCTCGTTATGAGACCTCTGACTACTTTATTTCTTATAATTACTGTATCATTAGTCTGCGTCAGATAAGCAGTAATACATAATGAAATCAAACTTATCACTCCATTTTCGTTCACCAAATCGTACATCTAATCATTCCTTTATAGAAACCATTATTTATTTTAATGGTTAAGGCCATTTTTGATAAGACTTTTGGATTGGTTATATAATTATCTCTCAACCCTTGCACCATATGCGTGAGGTTTCTCGTACTTTTCGCCCACTTTAGCATTCAAGTCACTCAGCACAGACATCATTTCCCTTTCTGGAGAGAAGGTGTACAAAGGATTTGGCACTCCTGGAAACCTTGTTTTTTAACATTTTTTTTTTTAATGGGAGTAAGTTTTTCTTAGAACAGAACTTCAGTGGTGTTTTCAGTTTTAGCAAAAAATCTTGAAAATACACGTTTATATTTTAGTGCAATAGCAGCCCATATACATGAGTATAGACTGTTTACATTTATGTGTATACACAATATTTTAATCAGCCTAACCACACACACATATACATAAATACATACATATATTATATATATATATATATATATATATATATATATATATATATATATATATATATATATATATATATATATAATTCACACACATCCTTATATGAATAAGTGTTTATATGTTCAGGCCCTTCCACACGTACGCAGGCACCTCTAGTGGCCTCCAGATTCAGATTTCTTGGAAATCTCCAATCAACCCAAGAAGGAAAAGAAAGGCGAGAAGGAGAAGGAGGAGGAGGAGGAGGAGGAGGAGGAGGAGAAAGATACAAGTGCTGATGAGAGAGAGAGAAAGAGAGGGTGAGAGATCTTATTCTTCATGGCTCCTTGGCTGACCAGTAGAGTCTTGTGATGACCTCTCTTCAGAAGTCTTCAGAGTACCCTCTTTTGGTCCTGCCTTCTTTTCTCTCTCTCCCTCTCCTTCCTCCTTCTCCTCCTTCAGGTCCTCTGCCTCGGTTTTTCGTTCTTTGCCTCCCTCCTCCTCCTCTTCCGTCCCTCCTCCAAGGTTCTTCCCTGCCTCTTGCTTCGCCTCTCCTTGCTTATGCGCCAAGTTCCTCCGGCTTCCTGAGAGGTAGTCTAGGAGTCAGCATGTGTGAAGGGTCTGGATAAAGAAATAAGAACATAGTGAATATGGGATCTTACACACACAGAGAGAGAGAGAGAGAGAGAGAGAGAGAGAGAGAGAGAGAGAGAGAGAGAGATGCACAGGAAGGAAGGGTTTGAAAGGGAGAGAATGGGTGTATAATACGCCTTCCCCCCGACCTCCCTCCCCTCTCCCGACCGGTCAGGAATGGTAGTTGGTGAAAGGTAGGATTTTTTGCAGCTGATAAGAGGTGGGGATTGAAGGACAGAGAAAAAGTCTGTGAGAGAGAGAGAGAGACAGAGAGAGAGAGAGAGAGTCTACTGTACTGCTTCCATCCTTCCTTTTCCAAGAACTGGGAACATTATCAAAAGGGAAGAAACCTTAAAAATGATTAGCATAAGTGCCGTCGTCTGCTTTTGCCACTTGACGTGAAAAAGCAGGAGAGGAAAAATTTGTGGATTTTTTTTTTTTTTTTTTTTTTGCCGGAGGTGAATGTACTGTTCCTTAGTTCTTGTCTTGGATAAATGAGCCTCTTCTCTATTCTTCATTGTCTTGACGGATGACAAAATATATATATATATATATATATATATATATATATGTATATAATATATATATATATATATATATATATATATATATATATATATATATATATATATATATATATATTTTCCCATTTTTCTGTTTAATTTTGACGTTCAGAAGCGGACTTCACATTTCCCTTGTAATTTTCATTTCATTTTTGGTATACAAGTCTTACGGTTTGACTTTGGGAAAAAGATCGTCTTGTGCTCATACAGCTTAAAAAATATAAGTTTAAACAAACACACATACACACGCACACACACACACACACACACACACACACACACACACACATATATATATATATATATATATATATATATATATATATATATATATATATATATGTGTGTGTGTGTGTGTGTAATGTGTATGTGTGTGTGTGTGTATACATTACCATTTACATATAAAATATTAAATTTGCCAAAGTCAAGATAGTAGAAACCTATACCAACGTCATTTGTGTGATATTCTTTGTCATTTGTAGTTGCATTAGGTATTGTGAGCAATGACGAGATTAATTTTCTTTCCCAATGTTTATAAACCACAATTGTCTGTCTCTGAGTCTTTTGTTTTTAATTATTATTTTTCCTCCCTGTTTGCGCACCTTCTTATCGTTACATTACTCATGAACTTATTCCGACTTCGACTATTATTTCTATTAATACAGCCCTTTAATAATATTATTGTTCCACTTTCTAATAAATCTCAAAAGTATTGTAGTCAGCCTCTTTCTTTTCCGTTCATATTTATTATTTTGTTTTCCTTGTGTTCTCACTTTTTGTCTGTTTATGTACTTAATTATTGCCGATTTTTTTTTTTTGCGAGAATAAGATAAAAATTACGTGGTGATTTTTTGTAAAGTTTGCGAAGGGTGGGCGCCATTGTTGACAACCAGTGGATGGTGGGCCTCACCTCGTTGCTGACAACCAGTGGATGGTGGGCCTAATTGTTGACAACCAGTGGATGGTGGGCCTCGTTGTTGACAACTAGTGGATGGTGGGCCTCGTTGTTGACAACCAGTGGATGGATTTTGGCAGAGATAAAAATTTAACCTGTCGGAAGAAGCTAACACTCTCGGGTGGATTGTTGATCTTGGCCGAGGTTTGCAGATGAGACAACACAGCAATTGTTGGAGAGAGAGAGAGAGAGAGAGAGAGAGAGGAAGGAGAGAAATTTAGGAAGAGAAAGGGAAAACTTAAATACGGTTGAGAAGGAAAGAATACGCCTCAACCGTTAGCCCACCTCTCTCTCTCTCTCTCTCTCTCTCTCTCTCTCTCTCTCTGAATTTGCTAAAACTATTAACCAAATTGAAAAGTGAGGCGCTTTAGTTCCTTTCTCTCTCTCTCTCTCTCTCTCTCTCTCTCTCTCTCAAAAGTTACTCTGCAGTATCTGTAATAGGCATCTTCCGATTCCCAGAATTTTTGTAATGGACTTCACCGAAGAACTTGTCTTATCGTCGACAAGAGGACATTCTGGATAGTTCATTGGGAATTTGATCCTCTCTCTCTCTCTCTCTCTCTCTCTCTCTCTCTCTCTCTCTCTCTCTCTCTCTCTTACTTTTTTCTTCTGAGTACAGTTTTTTGATGCCTTTGTTAATTTGAAATTTTTATTCCCTCTTTAATAGCTTAGTATTTTTATCGGAAATTTGATTCTCTCTCTCTCTCTCTCTCTCTCTCTCTCTCTCTCTCTCTCTCTCTCTCTCTCTCTCTCTCTCTCTCTTCTCCCGATTACAGTTTTTGTGATGCCTTTGTTAATTTGAATTTTATAGTACCTGTTTAATAGCTTAGTATTTTCATTGGAAATTTGATTCTCTCTCTCTCTCTCTCTCTCTCTCTCTCTCTCTCTCTCTCTCTCTCTCTCTCTCTCTCTCTCTCTCTCTCTCTTTCTTTCTTCTCCCGATTACAGTTTTTTGTGATGCCGTTGTTAATTTGAATTTTATATTACCTGTTTAATAGCTTAGTATTTTCTTTGACTTTTTAAGTTTTTTGAAATTTTTATTGAATCGTCAATTTTTTTTCACTTGTTTTATATTTACTTTGCTTTCAACCTATATACCGTAAGCTATGCTTTATTTATGCTTTATTAACATACATTAGCATCCAAAAATGCATTTAGTTGAAAGTTAAAATTCGTTAATACTACCTAAATGAAGGCACACCATTTCACTAAAAGATAGATCAAACAAAAATTGTTAATTTTAAGAGCATTCAACATCTCCGTGTCTCCTGTTCAGTTTGATAAGCAAGAGCCTGTGCTGCCTTAAAAGTCTCAAAATCATGGAAGGAATTATTTTCGGATTTCCAAAATCTTGGGCTAATTATCTTCACAATCGATACAAGAGTAAAATATTAATTATTTTTATTTTTCCGATTTTATAATCCAGTATTTTCATATTTTCCTTTCAAGAAAATATTTCTAGCGTATTAAAGATCTTGGATTCTATAAAATTACTCCAGTAGTGGTTAGTGTCTTGGCTTGCCACTCAGATGTCATGAGTTCGCGCCTCCCCCAGGGCGATGAAAAATCACTGGCTCTGTATCATGATCAGTTACTGCTGCGGGTGGGGTCTGTGGTGGGAGGATGAAACCAACGTATTCTTTGGAAGCTTGAATTTCAAGTCAGTGGCCCCGTGGGATTGTTCCATATGAATAGGTTTCATGTACCGAATAAAAAAAAAAAAAAAATATGGTTCTCGAAAATATAAGGACATTGTTTTTAGTAATGTTACACACAGAAAAAATAAGATTATACATTCATATGTGTAAAAAAAAAAAAGCCTATGTGGGCTGAACAGTGCGAGATATTATAACAGAATGGTTTTGTACAATTTATCTCACACGAATAATCTTGCACACGTGCAAATAGTAAGTTTGATGGTATACAGACATCAGACTCACAATTTGAACATGTACAATATTTGTACATGTACAATATTCTTTTTACACGTGCAAGATTATCCTTACAAGATAAATTGGTCGAATCATTCTCCAAATCTGGACACTCTAGATATATAAAACGGAATGTTTTTGGGATGTCGGTAATTTAGCTGAATAAAGGTAGTTCTGTAAAATTGCTTTTGAATTTTTCTGTTAAAAGAAGCTGTATATCCTTCCCTTCTTTCCTTAGAGCGTTAGGCTCACATTTGCAAAGTTCCTGGTTCGGTGCGTGGTGTCCCGCCCAGCAGTCGACCCAGCTGGCAGTGGGGTACCAGCTCTTAGCTGGTGACAAGAGAAATACCACAGACTTTCTGTAAACCGTCATGGGTAAGGTAAAATGATTACTATGTATATTTACATATACACATATATATATATATATATATATATATATATATATATATATATATATATATATGTGTGTGTGTGTGTGTGTGTGTGTGTGTGTGTGTGTGTGTGTGTGTGTGCGCGCGCGCATATCATGCATTCAGTGCGCTTATGTATATCGTCATGCGCATCTACGCTTGAGAACATTATTTGCAGTGTGTCTTTTATTGTTTAGAATATCACCCTCAGAATTTCATATCCGAATTTAGCAGCGGCGAGTTTCATTGATCCCCTGTAAAAAAAAAAAAAAAAAAAAAAAAAAGCCCTGTAAGGATAAAAAGATGGAAATAATGATTAAATTAAACTAATTTACATTCTTGATAATTGAAATACGTCATATCCCGTCAATTTCGTACGAGCGAAAGAGGACATTTAAATTTTTTTTTTTTTCTCACTCTCCTCTTTTTATGCTCTTTATCAAATTCCAATTAACATCGTGCACAGTCATTTAACATTCATAACTTCATGATGAAATCCCGCCCCCCCCCGGCCCCCATTAGTATGTAAGCGTCGAAATGAAATGGTTTTATTCATTTTTCTTTTATTATTTTCTTTTCTACGAAAGAAAAGGTTTTATGACTTCCATTAATTTTTTTTTTTTTGGCATTCTGAGCAAGGAAAGTGATGCGTCAATCTAATCTTTTTATGTATTTATTTTCTTTTTCACTTTATTTTCCCGAAGTTTTAATAAGCCTTCGCTGAGGTTCTGAGTCGTCTGGTCACATTGGCGCGATCTGACCTGTGGCCTCTTTAGCCTAACGATTTCCTTAATTTTAATTTATGCATTTCCCACTGGAAACCTTGAAATCCAAGGGAAATGAATGGCGACATTCTTTTTTCTACACTATGCTATTTTCCCCACACTTATTTTTCTGGGTCCTGTTTCCTCCCACACTTATTTTTCTGGGTCTTGTTTCCTCCCACACTTATTTTTCTGGGTCTTGTTTCCTCCCACACTTACTTTTCTGGGTCCTGTTTCCTCCCACATTCCTTTATCCTGCCATATTCTCTCTCTCTCTCTCTCTCTCTCTCTCTCTCTCTCTCTCTCTCTCTCTCTCTCTTTTAGTTGGGAATGGGTTGGACAGTAACTTTTTAAGTTGGAAAAGAGTTGGACAGTAACCCCGCCCCTTCTCTCTCTCTCTCTCTCTCTCTCTCTCTTTCTCTCTTCTTGGGAAAGGCTGGACAGTAACCTCTCTCTCTCTCTCTCTCTCTCTCTCTCTCTCTCTCTCTCTTTAAGTTGGGAAAGGGTTGGACAGTAATCTCTCTCTCTCTCTCTCTCTCTCTCTCTCTCTCTCTCTCTCTCTTCTCTTAAGTTGGGAAAGGGTTGGACAGTAACCTCTCTCTCTCTCTCTATAGTTGCGAATGGGTTGGACAGTAACTTTTTAAGTTGGAAAAGGGTTGGACAGTAACCGCCCCCGTCTCTCTCTCTCTCTTTCTTTGGTTGGGAAAGGGTTCGACAGTAACCACACCCTCTCTCTCTCTCTCTCTCTTTTAAGTTGGAAAAGGATTTGACAGTAACCGCTCTCTCAGAGGCTTTTTAGTAACTTATTTTAGCTCGAAAGTCAGATTCTTCAACAACTGATGAGATGCCTCCGTACAGTAGGTGAGTCTGGCTAACCAACGACTGGTTAGTGATGAGTAGCTTTTGTTTAGGTCTAATCTGGGTTAGGTAGCTACTGCCGAGTTGCTTAGTGTAGTCCTGTTTGGCAGAGGAAGCTGTTTAAGACGTGACTGGTGAACGATTTCTTTTAATTTTTTAAATAATAATAATAATAATAATAATAATAATAATAATAATAATAATAATAATAATAATAATAATAATAATAATACAATAATAATATAAAATTTTAAGAAATGAAGATTCAAAATCAAATATTGTTACAAAAGATTCTGAATTCTACACTTTCGAGGGAAACCACAATAATAATAATAATAATAATAATAATAATAATAATAATAATAATAATAATAATAATAATATAAAAATTTAAGAAATGAAGATTCAAAATTAAATATTGTTAAAAAAGATTCTGAATTCTACATTTTCGAGGGAAACCTCAATAATAGTAATAATAATAATAATAATAATAATAATAATAATAATAATAATAATAATAATAATAATAATAACAATAACATAAAAATTTAAGAAATGAAAGTTCAGAATTAAATATTGTTAAAAAAGATTGTGAATTCTACATTTTCGAAGGAAACAACAGTAACAACAGCAGCAACAACAACAACATCAATAATAATAATAATAATAATAATAATAATAATAATAATAATAATAATAATAATAATAATAATTTCAAATAACACGTGGAACTTACAAAACCCAGAAAATATTTGAATACATATCAAGTCAGGTGAAGATTTTAGAATAAATAATTTCTTATGATTATTGTTACCACCGTTATGCACTCCTCAACGAAGTTAGGTTGAACTAATTATTTTACCTGTGTCTGTTTGAATTAAGAAAATATCTTATAATTCAAAAAATATCTTATTGTTAAGAAAATATTTTATTATTTGTTGATGGTGGTAATGATGGTGGCCGTCCTTCCGTTGGTTATTAATATTAATTTTAATTTTTTTTTCAGGCGACGGGCATTCCACGAGCGGTGAGTTTTACTAGAATATTTTTTTTTTATGAATATGTATTTTCCTGTTAGCGATCGCATAACGTTGTACAGTTCTGATGAAAGACTTTCCCCGGAGGAAAAAATAATATTTTAGGGGCACCCACATCTGAGGCGAGTTACAGACGTTGCCGAACACGGGAATATGTTTCGAAGTTAATACGGACGTTGAGAAAAACTTTTTCCCTTTATTTTTTTGGGATATATTTTTTAGAATATTTTTTTTTAGAATAAGATTAAAAATTGGGAAAAAGGAAGACGTGTTCACATGTTCTTTGGAAGTATATCCTCTCCTGAAAACTTTGTATAACATATCAAATTATTGGGGGCCCTTCGCTCTACACCAGTCTTCGTCTTTTGAAGAGAAAAATGAAATCCTTTCGGGCGTCCTCAGGTTTTTTTGGGGAGGAGGGGCGGGAGAAAGAATCACTTCACTGCAAGAAGAAAGAAAAATTAGGAGGGAAGGTGGGTGGGTAAGGTGAATGGGGAGGTGAGGGAGGGGTCCAAAGAAACTTTCCTTCCCTACGGCCTTTAGTTTGATGATATTTACGTAAATCTAGAAAAGGAAAAGGGAGCGTGAAGTTTTGGCCCCCCCAAAAATGAATTCTCCAAAGCATTCAAGTGTAAATGAGTTTTACTCTTAATTTACATCGTAAATAAAGTTTCTCTCGGGCGACTGACGCGCGCGAAGAGAGAGAGAGATGCTCGCGCGCGCATGCGCCGCGGTAGCCTGCGCGTTGCTCTGTGTTTATGTTTCTTTTTCTTCTTCTTATTCGTAAGATGGTGGTGGCGACGGCGTCGGCGATGATGATTCGGGTGTTTATGCTTCCTGCATTTATTTCCTCCGACGGTGCTGAGGCGTTTAATGTTGCTCTCGGTTTAATTATTCGCGTCCCTTTGATCGCGAGGCCGCGTTTTTAGCAGGCTATTAGAATTAATGAGGATGATGGTGTTGTCTCTATTTCCAACCCCCTCCCCCCACAAGAAGCCTTTGAGGTGTTGTTAATGATTCGTTTCTTTTCTGCGAGTGTGTGTTTGTGTATAAGTGTTTATGTATGTTTGTGTTTGTCCCCAGCCGCGAATGGCGCTCCTAGAAGACGCTCTTAGTCCCGCTGACGCCGCGAGAGAAATTGCGATTCTCTTCTTAAATATTCACACGGATGACCCGCCCCCCCCCCCCGCCCCACCATTGTTTATACACACTCGTGCCGGTCGCAAGGCCTGGTGAAACAGTTGGGTTAAGAGCGGGTTTGCAAGGCTCATGTCTCGTTAAGTAACAATTGTGACTTACGTTTGAAACAATTCTGAGCCGTCGGGTGCACCCGGTAATGAGTAGTTATGTGAGACCCAAAAGCTGTACAGCAAAGTGACAAAGAGTTTCTTTCTTGGTAATTGCAAGCCATTTTCAGTGCTTTTCAAATTCTTGAGGGGAAATGATTAATACTTACATTTATTTTACTCTTGTCGGCCTGAAATCCCTGAGACTGTCTATATAAGTGTACTACAGGCGTCAGGAAAGGTCTAACCTTATTGGAATGTTCAACCTTCCTTGCGCTTAGGGACTAGTGTCATTTAAAAACAATTCTTGAGTCATCTGACGACCATATGGAAAAAAATTAAAATGGCCAGCAATATATATATATATATATATATATATATATATATATATATATATATATATATATATATATATAATAATGTGTGTGTGGTTTGTGTATATACATATACATACATGATATATATATATATATATATATATATATATATATATATATATATATATATATATATATATATATGTATGTATGTATGTATGCATGTATATAAAATTATAATTATACAGGACAATAGTAGAAAAAACATTGGAAGTTGAGTAACGTACGTTCAAACGATTCTGTTTATTATTTACACACCCTAAAGGCACAAAGTATCAGAATGATAAATTCAAAAATACCCCTTAAACCAACGATTCCCAACCAGGGTTCCGCAGACCATTACCAGGGGGTTTTGTTTGTCAAAAATTCGGCCAAAAATTACAGTTATAGCCAATAAGCAAAGATAGCTATTCGCTTGAAAGTCTTATCTTTGGATCAGAGAATGGAAATGAATAATAAATTATAAACGTTCTTATTCAGATGGCTTTCGATCTTACCTGTTGCCGCTGTCATCTAGCTTACTAAGGGTTGTTGCAAGTTTTAGTAACCGTTGGCATTTAAAGGTTGAAGTCTTAAACTCACAGGCAGCCTCCTTCCCTTCCCCCTCCCCAATCGCCTACCTTCCCACGCTCTTTTACTTGGCCAAAGACCGTCATGGGAGTACATAAACTATCACGAGAGTTTTCGATTTGATAAAGTATGAGCTTTTTTGAGTAACAGGGTTAGGTATGATTTTGTTTTTTGCATCATTTAACACTTCTATTCCAAGTCTTCATGTTATATAATATCATCATCATCATCATCATCATCATTATGGCCTCCAACACAATGCGACGCAATTGATCGCTGAAATTCTGACACTTATTTTTTTCTTTCCTTTTTTGTATTTCCACTTCCACATATCTCACTCATCTCCAGAGCCTCCCGTCTCATCTCATTTGCAACTTCCGTAATCTCCCTTATGGTAGGCATTTTTCATTCCGTCCAGCCATCTGACTCCTAATATTCATCTTGAAGCTTTATTTTCTTAGAGGCCCGAATCTTTTAGAGATGGTTTCATAGGCAAAATATTCATTTAGTAAAATGCTTAGAGATAAACAATTGTATTCAGAAGCACTAGAAGTTGCACAGATCAAGTGCTTATGGTGAGTCGTGTATAGCAGTGTGTGGAATTTAAAACTTCTCTTCTGTTGGCGTTTGGTGATTACAAGAATCCACTGACTTAATATTACTATGTCGAGGATCTTATCAAATGAATTAGCAGTAAATAGTTGGTTGCCACAGGGAAATGTTATGCCTCCTTTGCTTTTTATTATTATTATTGTGTATTATTGTGTGTGTGGTATTATTATGTATTCAATGATAAAGATGAAACCTAGTCATATGGAATAACCACACCACAGGGGCCACTGACTTCAAATTCAAGCTTCCAAAGAAAGTTGGTTTCAACCTCCCACCGCAGACCCCACACTGCAGCAGTAACTGAGCATAATACAGAGCCAGTGATTTTCATCGCCCTGTGTGAGACGCGAACCCGCGACATCTGAGTGGCATTCCAAGACGCTAACCACTATACCAGCCATTTTCATACATTTTACAATGAAAAATGTGATCGGAGATGGAAGAGAATGTTTAAATTATAATAACGAAAGGAAGATCACAGTTTTAGAATATGCAGATGCTGCTGTTTCAATCAGTAAAGCACCAAAAAATTTACAAGGCCTGCTTAATAAAATGCTCCATATATTTAGAGAAACGGGACACGGCGATAAATCTAAGAAAAACAAGGAGTAATTAGGACAGAGTGCGCACAAAGACACGATATAATATTAGCTGGAGAAAGTATTAATAAGGACATGTTTTTCAAATCTTCAAAAACATTTAGATGAAATTTAATGAAATAGTGAAAGGCCATATTAAACTATGGGCAAACTGAGTAAGACTTAGGTATCAAATTGACAGAAATTGCATCAGAAAGTAAGATTTTATGTATTTATAACATATATATATATATATATATATATATATATATATATACATATATATACATATATATTATATATATATATATATATATATATATATATATATATATACATATATATATATGTGTGTGTATATATATATATATATATATATATATATATATATATATATCTATATATATATATATATATATATATATATATATATATATATATATATAACAATAACATATATATATATATATATATATATTTCTGTCTAGAATATAATGTGCCTTATGCCAAACTTTCATAATAATACTGGTCCTAATTAGCGTGGCCCTGAGAGACCAATAAACGACATTTTCATTTTTTCTCTCTCTCTCTTTTTATTTCGGCACCGTCTCCCGTTACACTTTCTTTCTTTCTTTCCCCTCGCAAAAGTGGCGTTTGCATTTGAAGGCAAAACGAGACCCATTGGCAAGTTCGCGCTGCAGCGGAGTGCTTCCGCCGTAACTGGCGAGAGGGGGCTTAATTGCAGCCCACTCGGAGCTGAAGAGTGATTAAGAAAATTATTAAACTTGGCGAAAAGTCTCTTTCCAGGGCGATAGTCTACATTCCGCGTCGAGAAACGGCTTCGAATGAGTAAACTTTTCTCTCTCTCTCTCTATCTCTCTCTCTCTCTCTCTCTCTCTCTCTCTCGGCTCTCTCGGGGGTGCAGGGGGCGGGGGAAGGTTTGCACTGGTGGTCCCGTCCGTCTGCCCCAGAGTTCGGTGGTATTTTCAAGGATTATTCTTTTTATTATTCGGATTAGGTTTCCTAAACTCAAATGCCGCGAGTTTATATATATAATAATGTCGCGTTGGTCACCGTTCCGGATAAAAGAACGGGACTGAACGTGAGGACAATTCCCCTCGCTTAAAAAAAAAAATTAGAAAATATACTAAAAGATAAAAAAAAAAAATCATCAGTGATGCCACTTGGCAGCAGAAATTTTTGCGAGTTTGATATTGTAAAGGATCTTTGATGCTTGCTGTAACGGATCCTAACGACACCCGAAATGTCGAATTGTCGAAAGGGTTAAGGTCGTCCACTGGTGGACCTTTCTCTTTGGGGGTTGGTGGAGAGGTGGGGGAGGGTGGGAGGACGACATCCGGGCCCCCAAACTTTCAGACTGTCTTTTATTCTCTTCTGATTATTATTATTATTATTATTATTATTATTATTATTATTATTATTATTATTATTATTATTGAAACTTCATATTTCACTCTTCGTATTTAGCATTCTATACCTGAATTCTGTAATTACCTAAAGTCTCTAGCTGAAAATTAATTGTATGCTACTGCTTATATCACTGTTATAATTTTTCTTATTACTATTATTTCAATACTATTGCCATTACTATTATTACGAATACCATTATTAAAATTAATTCAGCAACTGTTTGGACATAGCTGATTGCTACTTTTATCCATTTATCTCGTGTATCACAATTTGTGTATTGTATTATCTCTATTTTGTATATTCCCTGTATATGACCCTGAGTTGCAATAAGGGATATTATTATTATTATTATTATTATTATTATTATTATTATTATTCCATATCTGTGTCGTTTTCTTACTTTTAATCACTCGTAAGAAGTCAGGATTTAGTAGAAAGAAAATGGTCAACGCAATTACTGTTTCAGTGTTTAAGTATTCTCAAGTTAATTTTAAGACAATAAGGTACACTGGCTTATTTTAAACATTCAAATGCTCTGGAATGAAATTAGTAATATCAGCTATCCTTTATGGTAATTTCTATTTTGGCATTCGGGCCGCAAATTCCTGAGATGTATGCTAGTATTGCACCAGCCCCGTTTGCCATGCCCCTAGGTTAGGTTAAGTTGAGGTAAGATCTGAGTAACTTGGGTGTGAAACACAATGAGAATATTTTCAAAAAATTCTATGGTTAGTTTTTAAGATGGCGTCCCTTTTTTTGGAAGAGTTCCCGGTATTCAGTTATGTCTCGGAAAATGCGTCGGAGCCTCATTGAACCCATTGCCTGTTGCACCATACTACTCCTTTATGGGTTTAGTGTAACGTATGGCAATTATCAAGAAATTAACCCTTGAATACCGAAAACTCTATTGTTAAATAGTTTGATTTTGACGTTTTAAATAACTTTATTACAAGTGATAATTGCATTGTCCGAAGGATGAAGATGAACATTTGTGGGAAGTTTAGATTCTTTGTCAAATTGGCCATTTTAGTCTTGCAAATAGAAACGCAAAGTAGACTTAAAATATGGCTAAAATACACTTTACCTAAAGTTTAAAAATAAACCTATGAATAAATTCTGAAATGGAAACAAACTGAAATGAAGTAAGTAAAAAAAAGGGTGAAGTTTTAAAACGGTGGCTGCTACGCAACGGATTCGCGAAAGACGATTGATCATGATAAAGAAGTTTGGGGTTGGAGAAAGTGTCAAAAATCTTGAATCTTCGATACTTAACCTGGTCTGAAAAGCACTTTTACACGCTCGCATCAAAGATCAGAGTTCTGCTGCTAAATCTTTCCCCTGCTCTTTCACTTATTCCGTATGTTGACCATAATTCATTTCTAGTCTTGATACTAATCCGTTCCAAAGTTATTTTGTTCTTTTAAAATTCTTATTCCTCGCAGACTAAAGAAATTTACTCACTTTTTATTAAGTCAGATGAGTTTGTGGCTCGAAGCGTTGCCTACCGCAACGGCACCTCACCCTGCTGAAGTTCAGTTGGTAGTCGAGGCCTCTGCAACAGCGTCTTGATTTGCAACGAATCAGTTTTGTTGCTTTTGGGAGATTCCCTTTACTTTATCATCTCGATTTCCTTTAGTTCAGTTTTGTATATAATTCTGGGGTGATGCTTCTGCAGCAGCGTAGCGATTCCCTTCAGTTGCCTTTGGTTGCTTTGCCCTAGAATAGAATTTAGATTCCCAACGGTTCAGTTTTGTAGCTGAGGCTGCTAGGTTGCAATGGCACATTTGATTCCCGTTAAACTACCAGACTCCTGTAGACTTGTCACTGAATTCGTCAGAATCCACGTCCATACTTCGAAAGGGGATGCAACCGGCCCGCAGGATTTTACGGACGGCGATGGAGGGACGCGGTCACTCGGCATTCCACGAAGGATGTGGCGGTAGGGGGGCGGGTGCCGGTGTGTAGGGGGCGTGGAAAGGGAGAAATCCCCGCGCCCAACCAAGTGTGCGTTGCTTAGTTCCGCGCCGCTGGCCGAGAATGCGCTGGCGTTGGCGGCACTCTCCGTCTCTGTACCTCGACGCCAACGCGTCGTTATCGGGCGGGATGAATCTGGCGCCTATCGAGGAATCAGTCTTCTCTGCGGACATTTTCCTTAAAGGATTAACAACCCGGATAAGTCATGCATCGAATCGAATTCATTCTGTTGGTTTCTCGAGCCTTATCGTGACCCATTATGCATCTTACGTTGATTTACCACTGTCTTTAGCAAGTTTCTTAACTGTGAGGTTTGGGATGGGTGACAATTCCATGCCCATGCCCCCGTAGATGGTCAAGGGAGCTTCGGATACCAACGGCGAGTTAATTACCTTTTTTACCTTTTTCCAGAAAGAAGCGTTTTGTCGTTTTCAGTTTTCTGTAAAAGAAAACTTTTGTGCCGGCTTTGTCTGCCCGTCCACACTTTTTTCTCCGCACTTTTTCTGTCCGCCCTCAGATCTTAAAAACTACTGAGGCTAGAGGGCTGCAAATTGGTATGTTGGTCATCCACCCTCCAATCATCAAACATATCAAATTGCAGCCCTCTAGCCTCAGTAGTTTTGTATTCTATTTACGGTTATAAAGTTAGCCGTAATCGTGCTTTGGGCAACGATATAGGATAGGCCACCACCGGGCCGTGGCTCAAACAGCATTATACCGAGACCACCGAAAGATAGATCTCTTTTCGGTGGCCTTGATTATAAGCTGTACCGGCTGTACAGAAAACTCGATTGCGCGGAAGAAATTCCGGCTCATTTTTTCACTTGTTTTGTAACAATGACATTAACAGCAGCAACAGCGGAATTTCCGACCTCTCTCGTCTAGAAGAAATCCCCACCTCCTTGAAGACTGAACAGTATATTGAACAATATCTCTCTCTCTGGTCTGGAAGTAATCCCCACCTCCTTGAAGACTGAACAGTATATTGAACAATATCTCTCTCTCTGGTCTGGAAGTAATCCCCACCTCCTTGAAGACTGAACAGTATATTGAACAATATCTCTCTCTCTCTGGTCTGGAAGTAATCCCCATCTCCTTGAAGACTGAACAGTATATTGAACAATATCTCTCTCCCTCTCGTCTGGAAGTAATCCCCATCTCCTTGAAGACTGAACAGTATATTGAACAATATCTCTCTCCCTCTCGTCTGGAAGTAATCCCCATCTCCTTGAAGACTGAACAGTATATTGAACAATATCTCTCTCCCTCTCGTCTGGAAGTAATCCCCATTCAGAGATGCTGCAATCTCCTCGGATGGTGTTTTCGTCTGCAGGAACGAAAGATCCGCAAGAAACCGGAATGGGCGTTGCCGAGAGTCACGTCCGTTCCATTATTAATTCACGGGCGGTTTGAGAATCGCGCCGGTGCCTTTCCGTTCGCGTCCGCCCAATTTCAGAGCGTAAGCCTCTTCCCGATGTTATTTTTGGTTTCCCTTTTTTTTTTTTTTTTTATTTCTGTATTCTTGTGGAAGATGTTGTGATGCATTTTGGGATGAGGAGAAAGATCTCCGCTCGATGATGCTTTTCACTTTACTTTTTCATAGTGTGTGTGTGTGTGTATATATACAGTATATATATATATATATATATATATATATATATATATATATATATATATATATATATATATATATATATATATATATATATATATATACATATATATACACATTCATAAGTCTTTCAAGTTAGAGTCCAGGCCGTTAGCAATTCCTCCACATAAGTCACAAAAGAAGTTGGAACCTAAGTACCCCTATACTTAGGTTTTTCCCGGGCAGGCGCCTAACGCCCAACAAACCAGCTAGTTTGACCCAACTTCCCGACCCAGCAGCTAACGAATTGCTAACATTTCATTCTACTTAACCCTTTCACCATGAGATATGATGTAAATAAACACATGAGACAAGGGTTCGGTCCCGATGTGAGTCAGAAATTTGTTTCTGTGAAACTCGTTGTCATGTGTGTATTTCCCTCCCTATATATATATATATATATATATATATATATATATATATATATATATATATATATATATATATAATGTTGAATTCAAATGAAAGAAAAATGTTTCTGAGGAAGAAGACCAAAGTTTCAGCAGCTTAAATAATGTATAGAAGGTGTGTAAACATTTTTTTTTTCTGATATTGCGCTATTGTATATAGAGCAAAAAATCAATTAATTCTGGTCTCATATTTCAGTAATTTGTCTGTGATTATGATTTTGTCAATGTATGGTTTGTAAGATTGTGTATTTTTTTATGTAAGATTTTATTTGCTTAGTGGTAGGGTGCGCCTAATAGTGTCTGGTAATTGGTTACTTTTTTGCTTGTAATGATATCTCTCTCTCTCTCTCTCTCTCTCTCTCTCTCTCTCTCTCTCTCTCTCTCTCTCTCTCTCTCTTGTCTAGAAGTAATCCCCAACTCTTGGAAGGACTGAACAACGTATTGAACAATCTACAGGACTCTCTCTCTCTCTCTCTCTCTCTCTCTATCTCTCTCTCTCTCTCTCTCTCTCTCTCTCTCAGTCTCTCTCTCTCTCTCCAGTCTCTCTCTCTCTCTCTCGTCTAGAAGTAATCCCCGTCTCCTTGGTATTGAACAACAATCCAACAATCTCTCTCTCTCTCTCTCTGGAGTAATCCCACCTCTCTCTCTCAATCTCTCTCTCTCTCCCCTCTCTCTACAGTCTAGAAATATCAATGCCACCTCCTTGAAGACTGAACAGTATACTGAACAATATCTCTCTCTCTCTTTCTCTCGTCTAGAAGTAATCCCCGTCTCCTTGAAGACTGAACAACATATTGAACAATCTCTCTCTCTCTGGGCTAGGAGTAATCCCCACCTCCTTGAAGACTGACCAGTATATTGAACAATATCTCTCTCTCTGGTCTGGAAGTAAACCCCATCTCCTTGAAGACTGAAACAATATATTGAACAGTATCTCTCTCTCTCTCTGGAAGTAATCTCCTCTTGAGACTAGATAACTCTCTCTCTGGTGTGGAGTAATCCTCTCTCTCCTTGAAGACTCTAACTCTTCTCTCTCTCTCGTCTAGAAGTAATCCCCATCTCCTTGAAGACTGATAACAATATCTCTCTCTCTCTCTCCCCACTCTCTCTAACATCTCAATCTCTCTCTCTGGTGTCCCCACCTCTCCATCAATCTCTCTCTCTCTGGTGTCTAAGTAATCCCCATCTCCTTGAAGACTGAAACAACATATTGAACAATCTCTCAATCTCTCTCTCTCTCTCTCTGATCTCTCTGAACTCTTGAACTCTCTCTCTCTCTCTCCTCCTCTCTCTTGAACAATCTCTCTCTCTCTCTCGTCTAGAAGTAATCCCCATCTCCTTGAGGACTGAACAACATATTGAACAATCTCTCTCTCTCTGGTCTGGAAGTAATCCCCACCTCCTTGAAGACTGAACAACATATTGAACAATCTCTCTCTCTCTGGTGTGGAAGTAATCCCCACCTCCTTGAAGACTGAACAACATATTGAACAATCTCTCTCTCTCAGGTCTGGAAGTAAACCCCACCTCCTTGAAGACTGAATAACATATTGAACAATCTCTCTCTCTCTCTGGTGTGGAAGTAATCCCCACCTCCTTGAAGACTGAACTAGATATTGAACAATCTCTCTCTCTCTGGTGTGGAAGTAATCCCCACCTCCTTGAAGACTGAACAACATATTGAACAATCTCTCTCTCGTCTAGAAGTAATCCCCACCTCCTTGAAGACTGAACAACATATTGAACAATCTCTCTCTCTCTCTCTCTCTCTCGTCTAGAAGTAATCCCCACCTCCTTGAAGACTGAACAACATATTGAACAATCTACAGGAATGTCTCTCTCTCTCTCTCTCTCTCTCTCTCTCTCTCTCTCTCTCTCTCTCTCTCTCTCTCTCTCTCTCTCTCTAACTATCAAACGTCGTTTGTTTTTTGGGGGTTTCAACTTTGCTGCCTAACTTTCACAACGATCTAATGTCGACAAACTTTAGGGTTAAAGGCTCGCGACAAGTTTGTCGTTTTCTTGTGGTTCTCTTCCTCTCCTTCTTCACGCATTCCCTCTCTCGGTTCCTCTTCTGATGAGAATTCCTTCGGTTATTGTCCGTTATTGGTTTGGCCACTGCTACATGGTGAGTTTTTGCGAAGTTTTTCATGGGTAGTTTTTTTTTTGGAAAGCGGTTTGTTTTCGGTTCTTGATGATTTAATTGTAAGTTTGTGTGAAAACAGTTTCCTTCTTTATTTTTTATAACATTATTAATATATAATATATATACATATATATATACACACACTCACACATATATGTAATGTATGTATGTATGATAAATGTCTGTATGTATGTGTGTATGCGTGGGTGTATACAAACTTATCTTGATTTTCGTCTTTAATAGTAACTGCCCCTTTTAAGTCTCCCATCTTTCCACCCCATCCTATAAACAACTTCTTATTGGCCTTTATCCACCTTTCCTCAAACCTTATAGGTCTTTCCCTCCCCCCTCTCCCAATTTCCTCTCATAGGCCCTTCTACCCCTCCTGTGCCCCTTTATAGAGGCATTTCCCCTTCCTCTGTGCCCTGGACCCCTCTCCCCCTACCCTCCCCTCCCCTCCAATCTCCCCTTTCCCTTTAACTTTTAGAGAATGTCGTCCAAGCACTCTAAAACTTCTCTTCTTCGCCTTTCACCTACTCTTCGTAGGGCGCCTTCCGCCAGCCTCCTCCGGTTCCTCCTTCTTCACCCACTTCTCTGTATCCTCCTCCTCCTCCTCCTCCTCCTCCTCCTCCTTCCCGATCCTTGTTCGCCCGGAGATCTCTAGGCCTACTGCCGACCGATTCAGATTTCATCTCTCGTTGTTCCTAGCGTTTGCCTCCTTATTTTTCCATTTTCTTTCAGTTCTACCGTTTTTTCCCGTATTTCCTTTTCATTTGATTTTTTTTATCATTATTACCTCATTCTCCTTCTTAAATTCTCACCTCCTCCTTTCTCTCCTCCTCCTCCTTCAGTGTCTCATCCTCCCACCCTACCAACGGTGGGGGGAATGGTTGGTGGGGGGGGATCCCTACCATGTCTTTTCAGCGCTGTAAGTCTCAGCGCGCCATTAGAGAGACAAAGGTGGCCAAAGGGGCTTTTGGGGAAGGAAGGATCTTTTAGGGGGTAGGGGGTGAGAGAGTGGGGCTCTGGGAATGGGAGGGGAGGTGGAGAGAGGACGGCGAGGAGGAGGTGGTACTGAATTTTTATCTTTTCATTCCAAGACAAGACATACTCATATGCAGATGAGAAGGCGTCTCTTTAATTATGGAACCAGGACGTTTAAAACCTTTTTTTTTTCCTTCTCTCGAGTTTTAGTCAGTCGTGAGAAAGAGAGAGAGAGAGAGAGAGAGAGAGAGAGAGAGAGAGAGATCCACTTCTTCCGTCGTCTTTCTCTTTTAAATTTTATTTTCGTCACTGTCACACCGGCGGGTGACGGATATATGGTGGATATTTTATCCATTATGTTGTCTTTATTGTCAAAGAGTTGGGTTATACAGCACTGTGTCATCAGTTCTCCAAAACCAGTAATAATAGTATATGTAAACCCCAGCCATTCGACATTAATTCCCATCACTCGACAGAAATCCCCATGAGTTCACCGGAATCCCTGTCGCTTGACGTAAATCCCCATCATTCGACAGAAATTCCCATCAATCGAATGTAATCCCCATCATTCGACAGAAATTCTCATCAATCGAATGTAATCCCCATCATTTGATATAAATTCTCATCAGTCGAATGTAATCCCCATCATTCGACTATAATCCCCATCACTTTATAGAAATCCACATCATTCGATAGAAACCGTTGTCATTCGACCAAGATCCCCGTCGTTCGACAAAAAACCCGTGATTAAACTGAAATCCCGGTCACTCGACAGATATCCGCATCATTCGACCAATATCCTGATCACCCCATAGAAATCCACATTACTCGACGGAAATTCCCATCATTCGACAGGAATCCCCATGAATCGACTGAAATCCCGAAATCCCTACATTCGACAGGAATCCCCACTGTTCGGCCGAAATCTCCATAATTCGAGAGAAATCAATCATTCGAAAGAAGTCTCCATGAGTCGACAGAAATCCCTACCACTCGATAGAAATCCCCATCATTCGACTGAAAAAATCCCAATCATTCGGCAGAAATGCCTATAGCCTAAATTGACAGATATCCCCATTATTCGACAATTCCCGGTCATTTGACCGAAATCCCCATCATCCGACTGAAAAAAAAATCCCAGTCATTTGACAGAATTTCCCGTCATTCGATAGAAACTCGTCATTCGACCGAATTCCCCATCATTTGACATAAATCCCCATGATTCGGCAGGTTTATTCAATCAGCATCTAAGAGATTCTGACTATGGTAGATTGATCAAGGTGTTGATCGAAGATAGATTTTGAGTTGGCAGGTCATTATTCGTTTTAAGATTAAAAGGCCGATGGGATGGGCAACTCTGTGCCCTTATGTAATCAAGCCTCGAAGGATTATATATATATATATATATATATATATATATATATATATATATATATATATATATATATATATATATATATATATATTATACAATAAGGTTCACCTACCTTAACGCTTGCAATTATTGCCGATTTAATATTGTTTTGAGACTTCGGTACGTCACATTCAACTTCGTTCAGAATATCAACATTAGGTTGTTTTCATTCCTCTTATTACTGCGGCAAGAGCCCGTGTATTAGAATGGAACGGCACGCCATCACTAGCAGCATTACCACTACTAGTGATGATACACTCCTAAATAATATTAATAATATTAGTTAACTCACCATACCAGGGAGTGTTTTAACTGCGCCACTTGTAATTGTAAAATTTAAGTGCAAAAGTTTGCCATAATGAATATAGTAAAATAACGGTATTTTGAAGGAATGGAAAATTGAATTTGAAGTTGCAGGCGATACTTTAACTTCATAAATCAATAAAAGTTACTCGATCTGGTATTTATGTCAAGGTCGTTGCCCCTGATATGGTAACAACTTAGAATCACCAGCGGAAATCATTTAGGAAAAAATCGGCTGAAGTCATCTGTGGCAAGCGTCACTGATATTCTCCTCCAGCTCACCAGAGAGGAAAACGTTATGTAATGTCACACACACACACACACACACACACATACACACCGGCATTACGTAGTTCACCAACTTTCGGAGGAGATACCTCAAGATCTTGTGGCGAGTAACAGTTGGAAATTGATAGGAAAGTGGAATGTCAGTATAATTATGTTTGAATTTGCTACATTTCAAGTCATTGGCCTCTGTGGACTTGTTCCACATGAATAGGATTATCTTCTGAATAATAATAATAATAATAATAATAATAATAATAATAATAATAATAATAATAATAATAAAACTTTTCCACATGAATAGGGGTTTATCTTCTGAATAATAATAATAATAATAATAATAATAATAAGAATAATAATAATAAGGCTTTTCCACATGAATAGGGGTTTATCTTCTGAATAATAATAATAATAATAATAATAATAATAAAATCCAAGTGGATCTTCTTTGTCCTCCCCTTGGTGACAGTAGGGGAGACATGACATAGCCACCCACCCTCCCCCTGCAAACCTGTTTGTCCGCCCCGGGTGGGGGCGGGGTAAGTATGGGAAAGGGAGGGTAGGGGAGACACCCACCCTCCTCCTGCAAACCTGTTTGTCCGTCCTGGGTTGGGGAGGGGTAGGTAGGGGAACGGGAGGGTAGGGGAGACATCCACCCTCCTCATGCAAACCTGTTTGTCCGCCCTAGGTTCCAGGGCGCGTAGCACGCGCCAGCAAGCTCGTAATAATAATAATAATAATAAAAATAATAATAACAATAATAATAATAATAAATAATAATAATTAGAGAGGCGTTTTTTATGGTTTTTGAGATTTTTGTGACCTCAAAAGTGGTTCCTTGGGTACCCTCCCATCAAACTTCCTAAGGACCGGAGGAAAAAGTGTGATTAAATAGCAGCATTGATACGGACGCAGCGGTAAACTTCAACTCAGTGGAGTGAAGTTTGATTAAAGTGCAACGTGCGGAAGTTGGATTATTATGAAGTTTGTGAGGCCAATAAATAAATAAATAAATAAATTAACTGAAATGGGGTTAGTTTTCTATCAGTAAATATCCGTCCAGAATACGTATTTAAATTTAACAAGTGCATTATTATTATTATTATTATTATTATTATTATTATTATTATTATTATTATTATTATTATTATTATTTAAAAATACTCATATAGCAGCACGAGTCTTCAAATGGAGAAACAAATCTGTCTTTAAATATATGTTTTTATACATAACTGGGGATTTGTTTCTCCATTATTATTATTATTATTATTATTATTATTATTATTATTATTATTATTATTATTGTTTTTGTTGTTG